>NC_066883.1:19874059-19978134 GCF_022985175.1 Labeo rohita | reverse complement strand
GTAAAATGCATGTGCTATATTAGGCTTTTTCACAGTCATTTCTCACTCATTTAGAAAATCTTTTCTTTCTATTTGCTCTTTTCCAGATATGATGGTCTACAGAAAATGACTAACATGGCCATTGTGGATATTAAACTCTTATCTGGATTCACAGCTGATACATCAATGGTGAATTTCAGTATTTTATCAAACAAACTTGTAAAATTTCTTGAGTGTCAGTATTTAGAAATTAACCAGCACTTTTTACACACAGCTTGAAACAACTTCTGAAATGTACGGATCTCTTGTAGAGCGGGTTGATACTAAAGATGATCATGTCATTGTGTATTTAAAGGAGGTGAGAGAACATTAGATGTAATTTAGGACGATTCACAAACATTTTATTCATAATGTCCATGACTGTTTCTTCTTGCAGATCCCCAACAATATTCCAATGAGTTATCAGATAAGAATGAAACAGGTTCTTCCAGTGAAGAATCTCAAACCAGCTGTGGTCAAAGTGTATGATTACTACCAAACAAGTAAGATTTTATATACCAGTTTTATCATGTGATGCAGATTGTTTATTTAGATTTATGCCATGTACAGATTTCCATTGTTGTATGAATGTTAACATTTCCTTCATTTCCATTTCCTTCAGGTGATCAGTCAGAGACCGAATACTCCTTCCACTGTCAATGAAGCTGCAGAACTGAATCACATCAGCTGTTTAGCTTGGATAAAAATGTTTAAACACTCAAAACTTTAATATTTTAATGTTTATTCTTTATCTTAGGCAAAATTATTTCCAATCCATCAACCCAAATTTGAACAAAATCATAAATCTGACTTTCTGGTCACATCTCTTGAAAATACAACACATGATTAATAGAAGTGTTGAAAAGAAGTTATGGTAAAACTGGTTGAAATTGTATATGTATATTGCTATGGCAACATTCAGTGTTTTATTACTGTAACTGATTACATTTGATTACTTTTCTAAATGTGTGTGTGTATATATATATATATATATTTTTTTTTTTTTTTTTTTTTTTTTTTAAACTGTTAATAATTTTTTAGACATTTAAAGCAGGCAGGATAGTACTCAACACTGATTACTGTTGGACTTTTTAAATCACGTTAATTGGACTTCATCACTTTAATCATTTAATTTTAAAGACTTTAGCACCTCTTTTTACACTGAGATCATCCTGATGTTAAATACAGATTTTAAAAAGCAACAAAATACAGTTAAATAGCTATGATACTGTTAAAATCATTGTTTAAATATTGTTTAAATCAAATCTTTAGTGCATCTAACAATGCCTTGGATATAAAAATGTAATTTAAAAAATGAACCATTTACATACACTCAAAAAGGAATTAAAACAGTTAGCAATTAAACACGTGTCCTATTCTGTGTCCTAAACTCTTGAAACATTGTTGTCTCATTTTTTAGCAGAAAGAAAAAGGTGAATTTTGATCCCACAATTCTGACTTTTCTCTCACAAATGCAAGTTCCACAGAAACTTTATTCCATCACTGTCAGTTAATAAGGGGAATACTATTATTACTAAAAAACAGAAGAACTCACAATATTATATGAGAAACTTTGTCAAACCTTGTGCCTTTCTTGTGTTTGTGTAGCATCTGCCAATCTGCATTTCCATCCCAATGTTGCATATAAGATCCCAGAAAACAATTAAACAAACCTTCGTCATGGTGTAGAATCTCGAGTATTAACAGATTTAGAGCTGAGCTTTCAGAGGCCATATTAGAAGGGGTCGAAGGATTTCCAGATATAAATAAACATTTACTCTGAATGGGTGTTGGTGATTTTTGAACCTTGATTTCAGTATTGTTTGTTGATATTGGAAAGAGGCCAGTAGGCCTTTGGTTATTTTTTGTTTGTATAGTGTGTTCAGATGAAAATGTGTATATTTTACCATTTTCCATGGGTTGTGTGAATGACTATAAAATAAATATACATTTCATTGTATAATGGCAGCATAAGTTCATTGTAAATTTTGAGTTGTTAAACTGTAAAATATGTTTTGTAAATATCTGTATAAGTAATTATTACATAATGTGTCATCTATATTTTACTGCATAAACAATACTTTTAATATTTAGCACAGATGTATTTTTAAGACTTTAGTAGTGCTAATATTGTGCAGGTTTACAAACTGCATTGCCTACATGGTTGAATCATTAATCAGATGATCAATACAATTTTTTCTAAATGACCTCCTTTAGCATGAGACTCCCTTTATAAGAGACAGTCCAGTTCATGTCAAGACCTGAATGATCACTGGTCATCATGGATCTGAACATTATCTGCTGTTGGAAAGGGCTCCTTCTGTTTTCTTTCCTTCTTGTCTGTGTCAATGGACAAACATCAGGGCCGTAAGTAACATAAAGATGGTTTGTTTTAATACCTAAATTGTCTGTTGCTTTTTTCCCAATTTAGAAAAAAATAAATAAATAGACACCCAGATCAACACATTTACACATTAACCAAAAAAGTTTCTAACCACTCAAATGGCTTATTGTCTTTTGACAGATATTTCATGGTGACGTTTCCTGCAGTGATCGAGTCGGGATCTGAAGCCAAACTGTGTGCAAGTCTTCTCAAGCCCAATGAGAGCCTTGTCATGAACATTTATGTAGTTCATGGTGACCAGAGCACTTTGCTGCTACAGGAGAGAGCTGAGGAAGAGTTTCACTGCTGCTTCAACTTCGAGGTCTGTCATCGGCACACTGAATGTATAATCAAAAACGTTAGTTTCATCATAATTCATCTAGGTGTTTGCAGAGGTTGTGAATGTAGGATATTATTTCTCATCAGGCTCCTTTGGTAGAAGCACAATCAGTGCAGAGAATTAAGGTAGAACTCCAGGGAGAGTCTTTCAAGATGACTGAAGAGAGAAAAGTCATGTTCAGACCTTACTATCCTCTGACCTTTATCCAGACTGATAAACCCATCTATACTCCAGGACAGACAGGTAAGCTGTTAATGTTTCAAAGGTTAAACAACAGTAAATTCTGCGGGTGTCATCAAGCATATACCCCCTCCTTGACAAAGCTACATTTTAGAAAACAACATATCGAGTATCACAGTTTGGTATTGACCTGCTATTGCGATGTCAAACGTGTTGTGGATACATATGTCACGGTTAGATGCGTCTCTGCCTCATATTAAAGGACAGTCATAGAAGTACTCGTTGTATAAACAGTCGTTTTAGGTTTTGAGATTAAAAATGTCAAATGTTGACGGAAAACATGCGAGGAAGAGAATGTTTTATTCTTATCTTTTTAGTCCACCTAAATGTCCATTCAGACATTTAACCGATAGTACAGCCTGCAATGAAAAGAGGATGCGCAATGCTGAAGCCGTAATGTAAACAAGTCGCCATGTTAGTACGTTCGTGCAGTCAATGACACTGACAACGCAAATATGCAAATAGAACATTAAAGCCATGGATTAGGAAGTGTGAAACGTCAGGTAAAGAATACCTAATTGTGACTCAGGACCACAAACCCTTACCGAAAAGAAGTATATTTCAAGTTTATTTTATTATTATATTCAAGTATATTGTTAAGTATACTTAATGTAGTAAGTATACAAATGTGTACTAGTAGTATACTTTTAAGTATACTGTAAGTATAAGTTACTATAGTATAACTGTAGTAAAATGTCGTTCACTCCAACGTTGCGTCGAGTGTACGACACTAGGGGTTGCTTTTGGGAGTCCAACACCTCTGACAACATTGAGAAAAGGCAGATGAAATTGGGTGTGCAGATTTTGCATAGCTGGCCACACCCCAGACATCCGGGTATAAATAGGGCAGCACGGGATCTGCTCACTCGTTCTGTTTTTCAGAGCTGAAAGCAGTGTCTCTGTGTGAGAAGCAGCATCATTCACCTCTTCAGGCTTGCAAGTACATGTCCTTGAGCACGCACCGCTCAAAAGCTGCATTTGTTTCCAGTGCCTTTCTTCCCTGAAGTGCACGAGGAGGTGACAAAATCGTGGAAGGCCCCTTTCTCGGCCAGAATGTGATACACCAACTCTTCCTCCCTCGCCACCCTCGAAGGCGGTCTGGCGAGGGGGTACACGGAGGTTCTCTAGGTGGAGAGAGTGGTTGCGATGTATCTCTCTTACACAGCTTCTGGACAAGCTGTGTCCGGCCTACATGCCATGGCAATCCTTCAGGTCTACCAAGCCAAGGTATTGAAAAATCTGCACGAGGGTGTTCCCGACCCAGAGATGCTGCAGGAACTCCATTCTGCGACTGAGAGCTGCTGCAGGAACTGCATCTTGGGTCCCTGGACGCGACCAGGAGGACTTCAGAGGCCTTCCATCTGCGGTGGTAAACACCCTTAAACAAGCCAGAGCCCCCTCCACTAGGCGGCTGTGTGACCTAAAATGGCGAATTTTTGTGAATTGGTATTCTTCCCGTGGGAAGGACCCCCGAATATGTGGGATCGAATCTGTGCTATCCTTCCTTCACAGAGGCCTGGATAGGCACCTGTCTGCCTCAGCAGGTTTATGTGGCGGCTATATCAGCCAGTCACAACTTGGTGGAAGGCAGATCGGTGGGAAAGCACGTTTTGGTTATTAGATTTCAGAGGTGTCCGGAGATTGAACCCGCCCAGGCTGCACCTCATCCCCTTTTGGGATATCACTGTGGTCCTTCAGGCCTTACAGCAAGATCTATTTGAGCCCCTTCAGTCAGTCGATCTCAGTGTCGTCTCTATGAAGACGGCCCTCCTGACTGTGCTCACTTCTGTTAAAAGAGTGGGAGATCTTCAAGCCCTCTCCTTCAACGATTCGTGCTTAGAATTCGGCCGGCAGACTCTCACGTTGTCCTGAGACCCCGTCCTGGATACATGCCCAAGGTGCCCACCACTCCCTTCAGAGATCAGGTGGTAACCTTGCAAGCTATCCCTTCCCAGGAAGGTGACCCCAACCTATCCTTGTTATGCCCAGTACGTACCCTGCGTACCCAAGTTCTTAGATGTTGGAAAGTCATGAAGAGGTGAGCTGCATTTATTTTAACACGTTGGCTTGTTATTATCTGCGCCTGATCACTCGTGAAGCAGTCGGAGCTGTAGCGTTTAGTATAGGGACCCCTAGTGTCATACACTCGACACAACGTTTGAGTGAACGACAGATAGGGAACGTCTCGGTTACGTATGGGAACCTCGTTCCCTGATGGAGGGAACAGAGACATTGTGTCCTTCATGCTCCAGACTGCCTCTGAGTGGGTTGAGACGCTCCTCAACTCCTCAGAACAGAACGAGTGAGCAGATCCTGTGCTGCCCTATTTATTCCCGGATGTCCGAGGTGCGGCTAGCTATGGAAAATCTGCACACCTAATTTCATTGGCCTTTTCTCAACACTTTGAACAAAAAGCTGAAAAAAGACTATGAATTGGATTCAGAGTGATAATCAATACGTAGATGGAGTTGATCAACACCCCAAAACCTGACAGTCATTATTACCTCTTCATAGGTCACATTTTATTCCATACCATATAACAGTAAAAACATGGATTCTCTGAGAACAATGTAGCTCAAATATATTTAGACTATTTGTAAGTGTAAGTCACGTATACTTAAATGTCATTTTAAGTATATTTCAGAGAAGGACATAAAAAGTACACTGAAAGTATACTTTCCTGTTTTTAGTTTAAAAGAAGTATACTAATAGCACACTTGAATAAACTTCTTTTTCATAGCGGAAACCATTCATAAGGGTCAAATAAGGTTTTTAAAATGAGCTGAGTAAATAAGCTTTCCACTGATTTATGGTTTCTTAGGATAGAACAATATTTGGCCGAGATACAACTATTTGAGAATCTAGAATCTGAGGGTGCAAAAAAATCCAAATATTGAGAAAATCGCCCTTTTTTGAGAAAATCGCCCATACAATGTATGGGTCAAAATACAATTATGACTGCTTTTGTGGTCCAGGGTCATAGTTGTTAATCTCGTAAAATGTGAAGCAAGATAACTCATATTCTATTCAGGACAAACTGGATGATATACAGTCAGAAATAGCTACAGCTACAAACTGAGATACAGAATACAAACAGAATACAAAAACACCATGGATACAAACTTCTCACCCCTTGATCAACAGGTCTGGCATGTGTTATTTATCTATATTCTTTATTTTTAAATATGTTCAGCACAAATGTGTTTGGCTTTTAATTGTACCAGATTATTTAATTATTTTTTGCTTTTTTGCAGTATAGTTCAGTGGTGCTTGAGGTAAGAACACAAAACCTCCTTCTGTACAGTCATAACAAACAAATAAAATAAAATCGTAACACTGACTGATGTTCTGTTGGATTTGCAATTATTGTATTTTCATTAATTATGTATTTCTTAATTAATGGTCAGGATATGGCTGACTGTAACACAATATCTGAACTGTTTCTTTGGTTTTAAATAGGACAGTCAAGAGTAACAGAATTGGTCAGTGGACAAATGTTTCTTCAACAAACTGGATTTTGCAGCGTTCTTATGAATTAAACCCAGAGGCCCGTGAAGGCATTTACAAACTGAAGGCTTATATTGGTGACAGGATGATCTCACATGATTTTGAGGTGAAAAAATATGGTAAGTCATAAAAACAAATCATTTGCAGTATTTGCATGGGATGAATTTCAGTAACATCTCTGTATATTAATTTCTAATTTGACTACTAATAAGTCTAATTTCTGCCTCCTGACTTGTAGTTTTGCCTAAGTTTGAAGTTACTGTGACAGCACCAAAGACAGTGAGCATAGATGATGAGTTTATGGAAAGTGAGTGGTTTATTTTATTTCCTGAAAGTGAGTAGCATGTTTTCTTATTTAACTTATTACTTAAAACCCCCATCCTAATGTTAGTTTCTTCACTTAACGCTGGGCTGTACATCTTTGTTGCTTGTACCTTTTTCACAGATACACTTACGGGCAGCCTGTACCTGGTAAATCATGGGTGAAAGTGTGTCGTGATATTCAACGCTACTCTTACAGGCGTGACGAACACAGTCCAATATGTATGAATGAAACCACTGAGGTTTGTCTGTTTCAGTGCTGTACCAAAACTGGCATGTGATATTTTTTTTCTACATCCAGCCTATTATGTCACTTTTAGTTTATGTTTGTGTTCATTTATTTCAATTAGATAAAAAAGACAGGCTGTGCCATCCATACCTTAGATGTATCAGCCTTTTTGAACTCCACACTAAAGTATAGTCTGCTAAATTCTCTTCGTGTTGAAGCAGTGATTACAGAAGAAGGAACAGGTGAGCTGCTAATTTGGTCAAATAACAGTTTTAAACATCTTGATTTCAATAAAATGCAATGTTTTATTTTGTTTTAACATCTATTTGTGTTTTGCAGAGATCACCATGACAAAATCTGAAACTATATCTCTCACTTATGAAATTGGAAAAGTCACACTCATGGATCTGCCCAAAACATATAAACATGGATCAGTTATAGAAGGAAAAGTAAGTCTAAAATCAGTTTCTCTGTTTAACAGCACTGATATGTACAGAATTATTTCATCATTTGTTCCTTGAAAATCTTATTTTTAACAGATCAAACTCTCAAATTTCAAAGATGCACCAATTCAAAACAAAGTGGTTTATCTTTTGGAGGTTGAAACTTGGTCCTCAAAACTGCTCTTAAATCTCACTACTGACAGTGATGGACTGGCCAGCTTCTCTCTTAATACGTCTAGTCTTCCTGAAAGGGATATTACTCTGATGGTATGATCACTGCTATTTAAATGTTTTTTGTATTTCCTGAGGGGTTCAGTTGGTTGAGTAATTTTAGTTTCTTTGTTTTTCAGGCAAGTGTGTATCCAGGGCTTCATTATCAGAGTTACAAAACACCTCACTTCTCTATGGATAGAAAAACAGTTCAGCTTTTCCAGCCTGCCACTCCATACACCCCAACATTAAGTGAACTGATTATAGAGAATATTGAGCAACCATTAAAGTGTGATGCTGAGTTTACAGTGACCATCAAGTATTATTTTATTGGAGAGACTGTTGAAGAATTCAAAACTGACATTGTCTATATGGTGAGAACATGCGCAGTATATGGACATTCTTACACTGATGTCTTCATTGTTTGTTAACAGCATTAACTGGCTGCACTGGTCAGTTTGTCATTGGAGTGTCATCTGTCTGTTTCAGGTCTTGTCCAGAGGAGTGATTGTTCATCATGGATATGAGAAGGTTGAAGTGAAGTCTTCTAATGGAGCAGCAAGTGGCACAGTGTCATTCAAACTGTCTGTTGGTGCAGATCTGGCTCCTGCAGTGCAGATTCTGGCCTACTGTGTTCTGCCCAGTGGAAATGTTGCTGCTGGAAGCACAAAATTTAACTGAAAAATGTTTAAAAACAAGGTATGTAAAAAATCTTGAGAAATTTAGCCAATCATTTAAAATGTATTCTGGTTCAGTACTATAATGACACATTTACTGTCATTACAGGTTTCTCTGCAGTTTTCTCCTGCTAAAGCAGTTCCTGGTGAGAAAAACACTCTCCAGATCTCAGCTCAGCCTGGTTCACTGTGTGGCCTCAGTGCTGTAGATCAGAGCGTCCTGATCCTGGAGTCAGGAAAACGTCTGGATACTGACAAGGTGTAAATGCTTTAAGATTCAGAATTGATTACCTGTGTTTTCAGTGTAGGGGTCAGACTATCCCTTAGAATATCTATACTATGATCTGTTAATATTTATGATGACATCCCGATTTCAGGAGATTGAACATTAATCTTCATTCTTTCTAACCAAAATCAAAAAAAGTTTTGCTGTAAAATATATGAACGTCTTTTTTTTTTCCCCACAGCATTTATTATTTAGAGTTGAAATTGTAGAAATTATTTAAAGTCAGTGTGAATTTGGTCTCATCACAGATCTTCAACCTGCTGCCAGTGCAATCAGTGTCAGATTATCCTTACAATGTTGAAGATGAGCAGGGATGTCTGCATGTGAGATCCCGTCGAGCTGTGCCAACAGACAACACCTATGAATCCTTAAAGGTAACAGGTGGATTATATGACTGACAGTGCAGTAGATAAAGAATGGAAGATATTGATTGGGTATATTCCCTACATCCATAAGTAAATGCACAAAAAATCCCTCTTGATTGTTCTGACAGTTAAAAGTGCCATTTTGTTGCTGTTTGACAGAGAGTGGGATTGAAGATGGCAACAAATTTGGCTGTGCAAGTCCCTCGAGTGTCTGTCATACAGGGGCTTGACTTATCACAGATACCATGGTATGGGTACATGTAGTATTATTATAATTCATTCTGTCATTCTTAAATATGTAGTTTGTTAATGATTACATTTGCTATGATTTGTTCAATAAAGACTAGAATTCACCATTATTAAGCACTTTTTCATGATGGCACTGTGAAATAACTTGATTTTGAATAATTATTATGGTTGTTAACAAAATCTAAATCAAATCATTTTTTTTGGTAAAATTATGTATCAGTATATCAGGCAGCTCTAAATATGGTCAATTAGGTGGTGCACCACTGGATTTGAATTCAGTTGGCTCTTCAGTTGAAGTGACAGTTCGTACTGTCTTTCCTGAGACATGGATTTGGCAGCTTGCTGCAGTTGGGTTAGTGATAATATTGTTGTCAACATCATCTAACATCATATTAAAAACAAAATAACTGTAATGTGTCTCTTGGCACGGTGCATGCAATGAGATTCTGTTCAGAATACACAAATGCGCGATGTAAATGAATATGTGAATTAGATTCCAAAGTTTAGGGTTCATATGAACTTTATTGGATTCATTCGGATTGATTAAGATTAGACACACCTACTGTGAATCAAATAATCAGTGTTTTATCTGTGCTGAATGTTATAAAAGCAAAACAGCATCCTAACAGTCTAATCAAATACTGTTGTAATTTCAACACAAGGGACTCTGGATCAGCTCAGGTTCCTGTCACAGTTCCTGACACCATCACCTCTTGGGAGACGGAGGCCTTCTGTCTGTCCTCCAAAGGTCTGGGTCTGGCTCCTCCTGCTCAGCTGACAGTTTTCCAGCCCTTCTTCCTGGAGCTCTCTCTGCCGTACTCCATCATCCGTGGGGAGATCTTTGAGCTGAAGGCCACTGTCTTCAACTATCTGTCCAAGTGCATCATGGTGAGACTTCAGACCCAGTCGTCCAATCCAATCATATGAAATATGCCACTAATCATGTGTGTTTGACTGACAGGTTAAAGTGACTCCAGCTCCTTCCTCAGACTACACTCTCAAAGCCTCCTCTGATGATCAGTATTCATCCTGTCTGTGTGCTAATGGAAGAAAAACCTTTAAATGGATCCTCACTCCTTCTGTTCTTGGTGAGTTTTCCAGTCTGAATCATTGTTTCTCAGTGTTTGTGTCTGTATCTTAACATACATGTCTTGTGTTGTAGGAGTCTTGAATATTACAGTCAGTGCAGAGGCAGAGGCGTCCCAGACTGTGTGTGACAATGAGATTGTGAGTGTGCCAGAGAGAGGACGCATTGACACAGTCACACGAAGTCTGCTTGTACAGGTCAGCGCATGTCAAACATCATTTACCCATGATTCTAATGCTGCTTATGTCAGTATGATGTGTTGATGTTATTGTTTTATGCTGCAGGCTGAAGGAACTGAAAAGACAGAGACCTACAGCTGGTTACTGTGTCCAAAGGGTTTGTCTCCAGACAATATTTAGCATAATAGTGTTTCTCTGCTGATCACTGATATGTGTTTCTGTTTCTCTGGTTCATAGGTGACAGTCTCTCAGAGGAAGTGGATCTGACTCTTCCTAAAGATGTGATAAAGGGATCAGCCAGATCCTCTGTTTCAGTCATTGGTAACATTTACATACACAAGCAGAAATGAGGAGTTTGTGTTTGGGTTTCTAAAATGTATAGTGTTTCATTTGTGTTTGGTTTGTAGGAGACATATTGGGTCGTGCACTGAGGAATCTTCACGGATTATTACAGATGCCGTACGGCTGTGGAGAACAAAACATGGCTATTCTTTCTCCCAATATTTACATTCTGCAGTATCTGGAAAACACAGAGCAGCTCACCTCAGCCATCCGAGAGAGAGCCACTGGCTTCCTTAAGAGCGGTGAGAGAAAACAGTCGTGTCAAGAAAATACTGAGATATTAACCATTATCAGTCATGACATTTTTGATTTCTGACACACTTGATTAACTGAAAACATTTAATCATTGTCAAACTCAACAGGATACCAGAGACAACTGAACTACAGACATAACAGTGGTGCATACAGTACATTTGGGCATGGTGATGAGAATACATGGTAAATATTTGTAACTTTTCACTCTCACAATTTTTCCACAAATAGTTATAAAGTTAAAATAGTAAGAAGATAATGGTATTTAGCTTCAGTCTTTTATGTACAGATTTAATCAACTGAAACTACTAATGACATTAAAATTATAACTTTAAAACACCAGGTTGACTGCCTTTGTCCTGAGGTCTTTTGGCAAAGCACAGAAATACATATTTATTGATCCACAAATTATTCAGAGTGCAAAGGAATGGTTAATAAGCAGACGGGATTCAGACGGTTGTTTTATCCAACAGGGAAAACTGTTCAACAACAGAATAAAGGTGTGTAACTTTTTGGTCACTAAACATTATCGTAAAATCACTGCCTATCTATGTATAACAAAAGTGTTTTACTTTATGTTCCTCTATTATATATTCCAGGGTGGAGTGAATGATAATGTGACCATGACTGCCTACATTACTGCATCATTGCTTGAAATGGAAACTCCAGTCACAGTAAGTTCATTGACAGGAAACACAGTATAACCTCAGAAAAATGATGCTCACAGTGGTTTCTGTGTTTTTGTCTCAGGATCCTGTCGTCACTAAAGGTTTGTCATGCTTGAGGTCCGTCATTGAGGATGTCAAAAACACTTACACCACTGCTCTGCTCGCCTACACTTTCAGTCTGGCTAGAGACACGGACACTCGACAGCAGCTTTTCAAGAAACTGGAGGATGTTGCTATTTCAGATGGTAAGAGATTTGTTTCTGATGACTTTTTTTTTTGTCAAGCTCACTGAGTTACTGGTGTCTCTTTTGTCCATGTGTCCTAAAGGGTCTCATCTCCACTGGTCTCAGTCTGGATCTGCTGATGACTCTGATTCTCTGGCAGTGGAGATCAGCTCATATGTGCTGCTAGCTGTTCTCACTACAGATTCAGTCACTCCAGCTGATCTGGGCTTTGCTAACAGGATTGTCAGCTGGCTTGTGAAGCAGCAGAATGCCTATGGAGGATTCTCCTCCACACAGGTGACTCAAACTACTCAAATCAAACACATGATTGCTGAATAATGGGTAAAAGTCACATTACTGAACACATTTATTTCTCAGGACACAGTGGTGGCTCTTCAGGCTCTGTCTTTGTACGCCACCAAAGTGTTCAGCTCTGACGGCTCCAGCACAGTGACTGTACAGTCAGCAGGAGACACTCACCACTTTGATGTCAATCAGGACAACAAGTTACTGTACCAGGAGAAGCAGCTGCAGAACGTTCCAGCCAAATACAGCATTGAAGTGAAGGGCTCAACCTGTGTGTCTGTGCAGGTCTGTAGTGCTTTCAGCTTCACTGACTCACACTCACTTTCTTTCTTGTTATTTTGTGATTATTTTTTTGTGAAATGTTTTATAAATGTGTTGGTTTTTGAATGTGTTGACTCTTGACTCAGGTGGCTCAGTTCTACAACATTCCCACTCCTACTGAAGCTAAAACATTGAGCATTGATGCTAAGATTGAGGGAGACTGCAAAACATTGGGACAAAATTTCATTTTGAACTTCACTGTCAAGTAAGACCAGACTTGAACATATTTTAGACTTTCACATTTAGTCATTATCAATATATGAAGTTTTGAAGAATGCATCTCATAGTTCTTTGGTGAATAAAAATTAAACAAATAAGGCATGTTTCTCATAGTATCAAATGCATAATTAAAGATAACATTCATGATGCTTTTAAATTTGCTAGTTTTTAGCATTAAATCAGGCCTGTTAATTTTCTCTTTTTAAGATATGATGGTCCCCAGGAAAGGACTAACATGGTCATTGTGGATATTAAACTCTTATCTGGATTCACAGCTGATACATCAATGGTGTGTTTGAGTTAATAAAGTAATTGTGTATTAAGATTAGGATTAAGACCAATTTTTACTATTGTTTTTTTCTTGCATGTTTGCAAAAACTTTGAAAAAATAAAAATAAATAAAATAATCAACATTATCATATTTTCATATTAATAATCACATTTTCTCTATAGCTTCGAAAGACAGTTGGTTCAGCAGTAGCTGCTCAGATGTATGTGGAGCGGGTTGATACTAAAGATGATCATGTCATTGTGTATTTGAAGGAGGTGAGAGAACAGCAACATTCATATGATTTTATCTCATTTAGGTCATAAATATTTTATCCATAATGTCTGATGAGTTTATTTCTTCCTGCAGATCCCCAAAAATATTCCAAAGAATTACCAGATACAAATGAAACAGGTTCTTCCAGTGAAGAATCTCAAGCCAGCCGTGGTCAAAGTGTATGATTACTACCAAACAAGTAAGATTTTAATTCAACATTCAAAAAAATGTGAATGTACACAGTTAATGCCATTTACAAATCCATGCACTATAAAAAAAAATCTGTTGCAATCATGCATGTGAAGACTTACTTTACTACAGTGAGCTTTACTACTGTACAGTGACCCAGATCAGAGCTTCTATTAACTTGCGTCTTGATGTTACCTTCTTCCTTCAGGTGATCAGTATTATAGAAAATAAAGATTTTTGAGATTTTTGTATGCATAATGAGTCTGGCAACAGCCAGTGCTGCACAGAGATCTGGGCCTGTATTCACAAAACATTTTATCTTACCACTAAAGTTCTCCTACATAGCAGTAAAAGTTTTTAGATAAGAGTTTTCTCTTAAAATCTATTCATAAAGCTAAGACAAACTTGTACTATAACTAAAACATTTACTAACTATATTTGAAAAATGAAACTAGTGAAAATTAAGTAAGTGTTGATTGCTGTATTAAAAGTTATATTGCATTCGAATATATTATACTGTGGAGTTTTCTGGAAAAATAAAGACTGTTAAAATACATTCTAACACTGAATATTTTCTCCTTTTTTCTACATGCATTATTTTACCATGAACATTTCTATAAATTCTTTTTCTAAACGACCATGTCTCTATCTGTCAACTTTCACGAGGTTTTAGTGTAGAACAATGCAAGCACTGACCATTCTCTGACGTTTATGCTGGCATTATTGTTCAAACACAAGCTGAAATCAGGAACTTTCTCCAAACATCCACATATGCATTACTATTATTGTTCTACAGGTTTCAGACAAAAGTTTTCATTATTTTCTATTGTTTAAATGTGACAAATAAAGTAAACAGTAAATTGGTCATGTACATAAGAGGACCTAAACTGTCAAAGAAGAGTAAATGTATGTTTTAACACGTTGAGTGCTTTACTCCAACCAAGGACCAATCACATTCCAGATATAATTCTATGCTATTCAACTCATTTTAAATCATTTCAGATTTCACAGAATAATATCAATGAACAACTTCATAAACCATTTGAAATATATATATATATATATATATATATATATTTGAAGTAGCAGTGTATTTCAGAATCCAGCCCTCCACCTCTAATTTCTGGATTAAGATTTGCAGAAACAGCAATCCCAGGGTGCATTTTGTGCATCTTCAAGATGTGGTGTGTCCCTCTGCACACACTGATCATGGAACCATCGGTTACAGCTGTCGCACTGAATCTGTAAATATAACAAATACAACTAAAAAAAAATAATAATAATAATAATAATAAAAATAATAATAAAAATACCTTAATAAAACCTTAATAATAAAATAAAATATATTTTTAAAATGACGTCCAAACTTTAACATTATGTCACCAAAAATGCTACTGTCAGGGTTACAAATTGTCCTTTCTTATTTACAGTAGTTGGCGGAGTAGTTTTTAATAGGAACTTGATAGATACCAAAGGCCAAGTTCAAGGAAAAGAGCTGTATCCTTGGTGTGTAGCAGATATGTACTTTCTATTCAAGCCATTAAATGCAAACACTTTCATCCAGCAAACTGCACAAAACAGAGCAACTGAAAACAACAGCTTACCCATTTAATGGAAGGCCCTGGACATGGTGGGTTGCGTTTTGAACACATGGAACAATTGTTCTCTGCATCAAACACTAAAGGAAAACAAAATTGACATTTTATACTTAATAATGTAATGTAAATGTAAAAAAAAAAAAAAAAGTAAAACAAAAAACAAACAAACAAAAAAATAAACATACCTGAAGCTTGAAGTATTTCCAGTGCCATGTCTGATGAACTGTACAGTAACATGTACAGTATATTGCCTACTGTAAAATAGCTATCCTCCAAATATGGAGATAGCACATGCACGCAAATAATAATAATAATAAAAACATTGTCAGAGCTCAAGAATGTAAGTACACATCTATGTTACTGTACCATAATGACTATCACACCACAGTTATATCCATCTTGCTGAACTGGGTGTTTCATAACAGCTCCTTTGAACTTAACATCTGCCCACTCTCTCTCACGGTGGCAGATAGTCACTGTTAAGTGAATTAAGTATTCACTGTACGACAATGAAATGTCAGAATATAATTCTTATTTATATATGTGCAGAAATGCTACAATTTAGACATAATTACATAGATGATTAGATTGAATAAAGTAAATTGCATAAGTACCAGAACTTTTGGGCAGCAGCTTCTGATTCTGCCTGCTCTGCGGGGTTGCTTAAAGGATCCACCAAATACACTCTGCGTTCTACTGCATTGATGTACTGTAACAAGAAGAAAAATGACATTATTCTACAAATATTTACCACAACAAAAGAAACATGGGAAATGGACATCAATATACAGTAAAGTGCTAAATTAAAAAAAAAAAAAAAAAAAAAAAAAACTAACCAGAAATTTCCAGTGTACTTCTTTAATGTTAACAAAGGACACAATGGCTTTGTAGTTGGCAAAGTTAACACATGAAAAATTACTTTCATTATATGATATCAACACACAAATTACTTCAGTTAATAAATATTTATCATTGACATTATTTTTTGTTTTGCTTCATCATGTACATACCATGAAACTTGTTTACACATCAACAAACGGCTAAACAATTATCAACCTCAGAACCATTTGTACCTTGACTAAACAAAACTACTGCTGCTTTCAGGGTGCTCTCATCAGCAACTTCAACTTTTACTTCCACTGGACAGTCTTCAAAACAACAGTACCCCTCACATGTAAAAACTGGAGCCTGTGTTTGTGACCCCAGGGTTTTCACTCTGTGTCGCTTAAAAGCAAAGCTGCAGTATGGATGAATGGATTTGATTCCCTTGGCAATGACATTTGTCCATTGGAGTCCTTGAAAAAGTCTGTCTTTCTGGTGTTGTCTTAGCTCTTGCCAGTCTTTGCGCTCAATGAAAAAGAAACATGGCTGACGTGGCAAAGAACATATGAAGAATTTAATCTCTTCCTCACTGCTCTGTGTAGAGATGTACGGAGAATTATTTTTGTCTATATCCGTGTCAGACGTCTGTAATATGTAAAAAAGAAAAACATTTACAAATTAATAGATAAAGGCTACACTGTGAAAAATTTAAACATAAAAAAACAGTGAAATGCCTGGCAGCACAGGGTGCCAAACGTTTACCATTAATGGAAATAATGGTTAAAGACCATTTTTTTAAAAACTGTCAATGACTGGCAGAAGCAGCGTCCAAAGAAAAATTGTAAAATTAAAGTCAAATATCCAAAATTTTCTTAAATATTTTTTTCTTTTTTAAAATCATTATTTACAGGTGTTGTCTGGATTATCATCATGAAACATTCTCTGTGAAAATAAGTTTTTTTTGCAGTTAACCACTAGCTAGTAACAACACACATGCAAAAACTAACTATCACTGCATCAACAACTACAGCCTTTAAATAAAATGACATGCAGCATAACATCAACAGTCTATTGTGTTCTCCTAGACTAAAGCACACACTCTACTCTTCAGCACAATGGTAACCCACTAAAATCGGACAACAGAAACCCTTTAAATCCCACAAGAACATTAAACTAACAGATCTGTCTAGATCTCAGCATCTTCACTTAATACAAACCAGTCTGACTTTGTTTCTTTCATACAAAACTTCTTATTGAGAATTAACTGAGGTTTAGATGTTGATGTTTAATTGAAATTAATAAAGTCTGAAGTCACCGTTGTGGAGATAAGCATTTGCATTTGTTGTGCTCTTGATTTTCTTAATAGCTTTTATTTTCTTCCTTGGTTTCTATAACTGTGCATTTTAAAAGCACATTTGTTGTAGAAAGACCAGCAAAAAAGTAACAGTTCATCAGACAAAGCTGGTTATGTACTATGCATAACCTTGTCATCATATAGAGGCTTGATTCACTGATCTCAGCAGAAATCAAATTTCAGAGCATGTTAATTAGTTTTTTGTCACAATCACACAATACATCACTTTACTACTTGTAAAAAAAAAAAAAAAAAAAAAAAAAAAGGCAAGGATAGGTAGAGTCACAGACATCAAGAGCTGGATAAGAATCTCAACAACGGTGACAATTGACAAAATACTAATATTAGCCCTGATCATCACAAAACAAGCTTTTTGTTGATTGTCACCATTGTTGAGATTCATGTGCTAATTCTTGATGTTTGTGTGTGTCAAAAAGTCTCCAATCAAAACACTTAAAAATGTATGATAAAGAAAACTAAAAAACTTGATTATCATATCATAAGATTGTCAATCACAAAGCTTACAAAAACTGAGTTAATGAGCCAACACATTCAGCAATAGCATTCTTGATCTGCTCTGAGAGTCAGGTTACTATGATCAATAAACTGTTAACCATAAATAACCAGCTTTGTCTGACTAGCTCACCTCAATCAGTTTTTGCTCTAACAAAAGTGCCTTAAAAACACATAGTTATAGCAACCAAAGAAAACCAGAACTTATAAAGTCAAAGGTCAAGAGCCCAACTAAAGCAAATGCTTATCTCCACAATGGTGACATCAAACTTATTCAATAAAAACTGACATATAAACATCTGTTAACTCTCAATAAGAAGTTTTGTATGAAAGAAATAAAGTCAGACTAGATGCTGAGATCTAGAGAGATCTGTTAGTGTTTCATGTTCTGTTCATGTTCATGTTCATGTTCTGTCAGTCATGTGATGTTTAAGTAATTAATTAATTAGTTAATGAGTTAATTTTACAGTGAAGGTGTTTGTTTGTAATAATTTAGGAAATGCCTGTAAATTAACAGTGTTGTTATCTTATTTATATAAAGACATTTGACTAATTTTAAGGTTTTTGTTTGGCACCCTGTGCTGCCAGTCATTTGACCGTTTTTTTGTCTTTTGTTATACAGTCAAGGTGCTTGATCATTAAATTCAGGAAATACGTGTGAAATAACAGTGTTTGTCAGCTTATTTAAAAAAAGGAGATTTTACTTTAGTGCCAGTCATTTGACCGTTTTATCATCTAACGGATTTGTTATTGTATTAATTACAGATTTTTTTTTTTTTTTTTTTGTAATTTTACATTATTTGTTTGTAATTTAAGAAAACAGAAAACATACTGTATAAAAATACAGCAGTTTTTCTGTATAAAAGATGTGAATTACTGTAATTTGTCATTAATGTCATAATACTTAAAAGTTTTTAATTTAAAGATAGTTTTACATTGGAATATCTTAACCCTACATCTGTCATAGAATTTCTTTTACTTTCAACTATCCTTTGCTTTATGTCTTTACTTTTTTCCCTGTTTATTAGGTGACATTCCATATCTTAATATCACAAATGTCTTGTAACAGCCAAACTCCAAAATAAATTAATGTGAGTTGGAACATTAAGCCCTTCAGAGATAAGTAACAGGCTATGTGTTAAAAAGGTCAATTAATGTTCCCATGAATGCTAACACAGATTACATTACAGTAATTATATTAAAACAACAAAGAAGATGTTTTTTCTACAGTAGCCATGTAAACATTATTCTAAGATATATTCCTTACATTACAATTCATATGCAGTGGATAAATGGCTTGCTTCAGACATGCTTAAGTATTTACTTAATTGTATTTGGCATTGTATTCAGAGTTTATTATTTGTTACGTTTAATAGAATAAGTATGGGTAAACTTTTCACTTACGGAAGCACAATTTGAATCCAACTTATCTGTTACAGGACTAGAGATTACATCACTGTCAGCCTTTGTGTCCTGCACATCCTGGAAAGACAGAGAGGGTGGGGTCATTTCTCAAACAAAGTCTGTGTTGCACACCAAATGGCAAGCAAATTAAAGATAAAAAGTCACCAGATTGAAAGATGGACATTCAGGCTCTTCTTTGCGGCATGGAGGCAAATGACTGTCCTAAGTATTTGAAAGTTGTTGAAAAAAAAATTCACTGGGTATATAATTTCCCCAAAAATGCAAAGAATTGCACAGGCAATAACAATTACATTTGGCATTAATGGTTAAACATAATGATATGAGAAGCAAAACCCCAGAAAGGATACTCACACTGGAATCAACAGCTATGATAATATCAGCGAATAAATATTACTGAAAGGTTACAATCAGTGTTAGTGCATGCAAATATTCCTTTATGAATGTTAACTTGGACAGTCCTGTCGATTTTTTTTTTTTTTTTTTTTTTTTTTTTTTTTCAAAAGGAAAATAACTTTGGATAGAAATGGTGAAATCAAGAAAAGTACCAAGAACTGCAATTTAATAGGTATTGGTGAAATGTCTAAAGTAACAACTTCATTATTTTCAGAAAATTGGAAGGTTTGTAATTGTTTGAAAAATCTCCAAAGTAAAATTCATGTCAAATGAATGAATTTGTTTAATCCAGGTTAATCTGTGGCCTAACAATAGCTTCAATTTTAATGGCAGTAACAATTGTAAACTACAGAAAGACAGTTTGTAGAGACACTTTCAAGTCTATACAATTGAAAAATTACCTTGAATTTAAATTGGCATTCCTGAAGAATTTTCTTGCGATTTATGAATGTATTTGGCACTTGCAAATCTTTACAGACATTGCTCCAAAACCCATCAGGATTGCGAACACTGTACTCCTTTATATTAGTTGCAGGTCCAGCAAATTTTGTAATAGCTAATGTCATTTCTTCCAGAGTTTTAGAAGTCCTCCGTCCCTTTGAAAAGAAACAATAAATAAATAAATAAATAAATAAATGAAAGACACTATGCTTTTAGGCAATATATCATGCTTCATCAGAAAAGGGTGTTTCATGAATATGTTATGTGCATGTGTAATACAATAATTTCATACAGGGAAATGCAATGTTTGTAAAGTGGGTTTTCTGTAACACTTGCCTTTCCAAATGTTTTGAAAGTGCTGACTCTGAAATCAAAATACACTGAAAATTAAATTGTATCCACATGGCAATGCATCACCATGTCTCACATAACCCTGCTCTGCATCTCTCTCTCCAATTGCCTGTCAACGTTTCTGCTAAACTGAAAAATATTATGCCATAATAACGTATTTACTGTTATTTAAAGTGTCATTGTTCAACAGTGGTAGCCACAGAGTATGATTTGTACAAAAACAATACATTAGGACCAAACTATGAAAAGTTGTATTTGAAAAAATAAATCTGTATATTATAAATATTGTGTAATCATTCTGTAATCATGGATATTTAAAATGTTTTGGATTATGTAGTGTCATATCTTCTGAATAGCTACTAAAACTGTGCGAAAGTGGCTTTGTATCAAATCAGATTTACTGCACAAATCACAGCAGCCAGTCATTGTCCTATTTGGACACTTCACCTGTATATCATGTCACAGCATTTTAGATTGTTTGGTTGAATGGATGCTGACCTGTTTGTACTCATCCTGGGATTCAAATCAGGATAAAACCTGCACAAGCATGAATACCTTTAAAAAATAAGATTAATAATAATTTAAAAAACAAGACCATGTAAATCCACATATTCCTGCATAAATAAACCCACAGCCTACACTTGTAAGTTGATAAATAAATAATTTATAAATAGTTTGGAAAGATACAAAAGTACATTTTGGGTATATTTGGGTCTCTCTCCCTTTCACATAGGTAGCACACTTCATTAATTATTTCTTGTTTCTGTAGGCTCTGTATAGCAGATCAAGCAGCAGTATATTCACAAATAAGACTCACCAGCTGTGAGCTGACGCTTTCCTTCCAGTTTTCCATCAAGTCTTGTGGCAGTCTGGTCTGCACATACCTTCAAGCTTTTGGAGATGGTACTGAGTAAAGGCGGCTATGTTGTCTCATCTCAAAAATGTAAGCCAGTGACACTAGGAGACTGTTTGAATAAAATTCTGCAAAAACATCCAAGCAGTAGCTATGCAGAAAGCATCAGCTAATCTAATTCTTAATTGAAAAAAGTTATTTTCGAAGAGTCATGATCATTCTGAGGAATAACTGATATAAAATTTCACGTGAACTTATAATTCAATGTGGAAACATATAAGCTTGTAATAGTTTGAGGTTTTTATTGTTGTCTTACTGTGTAAGCAAAATAACCAATGAGGAATGCAAGTCTGACCTCGCTCCTATCTTTTTGATACTAACACATAACAGTGCACCAGGGAAGTGGGATGTAAGCCATTGTTTGCTCAGGCCGAAAGAGGGTTTTGACTCAGACCTGAGGGCGTTAGCTTAGCTGATCACCCTAAATCCAAAAGATTTAGCCCTAACCCCCTTTGCTTCAGGGATAAGGGAGTTGACATCTGAGGGCCCAGGACTTTCATCGCCGGATCTCGACGAACCTAAGCAAGCCTGCAAAGAAACGGTGAGACTGATTTTGAAACTCAAATTGTCTTAAGATCTAAATGACTTTTTACAATTCAAAAAAAGGATGTGAGGATGAGAATGGCATGAGTTTTCTCACAGTTTTCTCTTATCAGAAAACTACCCTCAAAATTTATTGGGAAGAGATTTAATGTGCAGACTGGGTATTTATCTGCTTTTTACATTGCTCAACACATGTATCATTTGGAAGAGATGAGATGTTTGAACAGAGATGGTTTTGAGAGCCACAACCACTGCCTTCTACAGCCTTGTGTGAATATGACATGCTAAATGACTGTTGAAATTTGTGTCTTGTTCTCTCTCAGGTATCTCAGCAAGTCAAGGACAAGGTGAACAAACAGGAATATGAGAAAACCAAAACTATCTTCAGAGACTGACCCGAGTCTATGGAAAATGGTAGCGAATATGATCCTTCTGATACTGCTCACTGTTACTCTGGCTCTGTCTGTTGGAATGTATCTAGCCACCCAACATACTGATCCAATCAACCAAAACCTTCTGAGGCAAGTATCTGCTTTTTAAGTAAAGTATCAGGAGACGAGCTGGCTGGACCACCAGAGATGGTTTTGATTCCTATGCTAACAACATGTGGTGGAGACTGATGAACCACACTGCAAAAGTAAATGGACTGAGTGACTGTTACGTGTGTGAACAACTTCCACAAAGTATAACAGGGGGAGACTGGTGGCCTTGTCCAGATCCTGATCCAGACAATATCTAACAACAATCGCTGTAGCAGCAGCAGGCATGCCTGATAACAACACCTTGTGGAACACAGAGAACTTGAACAGAACTGAATGGACAACGGTCAGAACTGTGAAAAGAGTAGCTGGAAGTGTTGCAACTGTGAAAGAAATACCCATAAACTTGACCTGTTATCAGAATGACGGGGACCTAGAGTCTATAGGGGACATACCAGCCAGCTACTGTAGAAAGCTCTACATGGCCCCCACGATAAACAGTGGAACCAAGCGCAGGTGCATGGCCTGTCTACTGAAGACTATGAGGCCAGTAGAAAGTCTTGGAAATGTGCCACAATTTATGATAGCTCGATATTATCTTTCCTTTGTCAGCACCTCAGACCAGGCAAGATGCAAAAAAGACTGTACAACAGTCCACATGCCTGACAATGAAGGTACCGGTATAGTTGAGGAATGGTATTGGTTATGTGGACATGTAGTGTATACTTCACTACCCCGAAGCTGGACTGGCACATGTGCCATAGTACAGCTGTATGGAGCAACAGTTGCAGTTAGACTGCCTGAACAGCTTCACGACAACAAGCCAGAACATCGTCTGACCAAGGTAAAAAGAGAAATCGGCATGAGATTGACCTCACTACAAGATCGTGACAAACAATCAAACTTGGCAAGAGACAACTATGTTCCAAGAGAACATCGACTGTGGAACGGAGCTGAAAAATTCTTCCAATCCCTGATTCCATCGCTTGGTGTATCCTTTCTTCAGAATGAGGTTGAAGTGACAAGGTATGAGCTGATAAGTTTCATGAATACCATGAAAATGATGATGGAGGGCATCAAGGAAGAGCTGCGAGGACTGAGGCTGACTACGCTGCAAAACCGACTTGTCCTGGACCAGATCACTGCCTCTTTTGGGGGGGGGTGTGTGCAATCGTGGGAACTGCATGTTGTACATATATTCCAGACAACGATGCAGATGGGCATATGATAGACCAAGGTATCCAGAACATGACTAAAGCAATAACAAGATTGACCGCAAGGGAAATTAATGCTGATGATGTATGGGGATGGGGTTGGTTTAAAGGTTTGTTGCAGAAAGCAGAATACATTGTGTTAATTGCTTTTTCAGCACTGGCTATGATTCTCCTTTTGCTATGTGTGTGGCCTTGTGTGAATAAGTATGATCAGGAGAGCTGTGAATGCAACCATGAAATCTGTGACTCACCAGAAGGTACTGCGTAATGTCTGGGGCAGGAACAAGCGTAAATTTTTTGATTTAAACTATGAATTTAACAAGATGCTGAAAACTGAGTCATGTAGTACTTCAAGTGAAGAAGAGTAATAAGTAAGCATTGCATAAAAAAGGGTTTAAAGCAGGCCATTGTCCGTGTTACGAGATAATGCAACCTGAAAGAAAAGAAAGCTTCTTCTGTTTGAACATCACAGTGAAAATTGTACTTAAGATCAAGTATGACTTTCATTGTTTTTTATATAGCTATTTTTTTTTAAATATTTGCTTATGCTAAGAATATTTATTATGGCAAATGCTTCTTTTTCACCCTTATGAGAGTGATGGTGTGTTTTGAATCTTAGTGAATTTACACACTTGATTTTAGTTATAAGGGCATATATTTTTATCATTTACATATTATTGACTACAAGTTATCAAAGAATAATCAAAAAAGAGGAGTGTAATTTAATTTTTTTAACATCTACTAATTACGTATATTACATATAACACATTGATTACATTAATATACTTAAATACATTTAAGTAGCATAAACCTTCCTAACAATTATCTTTTGAAGTATAATCATTAGCTAGTAAGCAGCACAGTGGTTGGGATATTGTGTTAGAGTGAAAGGATTTCTATAGGTGACTGCTACATTGGTAAGCGAACATCTTAGAGGGACTGTGTACCAGGAATGAACAAGCCTTGAGACATCAATGGTTTAGCAAGTGTTAGCATGGGGTTATGTAATACAACCACTTCATTGGTTGGATGAGGGATTTTGTTACTTTAAAATGTACATTTTCACTCTAAATACTGGGCTGTGAGCCTGCCTCAATCTCTTTTGAGGAGATAGATAGATATCTTAAAAGGGTTGATGATGCATTATGATTCTATACAAAATCAAAGTGCTTGTCGTTTTCTTCAGCCAATCTGTATGACTGTTGACCTTTCTTACAATAAATACATTTTCAAAAGACTTTTAGCCTCTTGCCTTATTGATATAGAAAATGGTCAGAACAGTAGTTAAGAAGATTTGGGTAACACTTTACAATTTGTGTACACAAATATGCAGTAATTCATGCTGAACTAATGCAGAGATAATCACAAGTTAATAACTCATGAAGAACTAAACCATTTATTAATGATCACTTCATCAGCAACTAATGAACATTCTATATGATTCATAGATTAAGTAATCAATACATTTTTATTAGTTAAATGTGTCATAATGTATTAATTCCCCTTATCACTTATTTTAACTAATAGTGTAAATTAATGTGATCATTACCACTAATGATTTGCAAAGATATCATTATGTTATGACTTTACTTGTTGAGGCACAGAACTATTAACTAATTGTTAAGTAATATGTCATTGTGGTTATAGATTTACAATTAGTTAGTTAGTCATGTGCCTCAACAAGTAAAGTCACAATATAATGATACATTTGCAAATCATTAACTAATGAGTATTTAAAGCAGACAACTGGAAGTTGAAGTACACAACTTTGCACACTGTGGTAATTAACATATGAATTTACATCATTAGTTAATAAAATAAGTGATAAAGGAAATTAATACATTATGACACATTTAACTAATAACAATTTAATGATTACTTAATCTATGAATCATATAGAATGTTCAATTTTTGCTGATGAAGGAATCATTAATACATGCTTTAGTTCATCATGAATTATACATTAACTCGTGATTATCTGTGCATTAATTAAGCATGAATTAATGCATATTTTTGTACACATATTGTAAAGTGTTACCAAGATTTGCTTTTCATTTTCTGTCAAATTCTACAATTTTCCTGTTAACTCTAAAGACTTTTTTTTTTTTTTTTTGATAAATAATAAAAGACATTTTGCCTTTTATCATTATTATTATTATTATGAAAGGACACATCAGAAATGAAAAGAAGTGACATGGGGGTGGGATCAGGAAAGGCCCCGAGTAGGGATTCGAACCCAAGACAGTGCTGCCCACAAAGCTATCTGCATCAACATCTTTGAAGGATATATGAGAATAAAAATATATATGCTATATAATGCATTGTGACAAATTGCCATTCATTTTCTGTACAAATCTTCTCTGAAATCTCATGAAACTTGATACAGACAGAGTCTTGGGCATTCTGAAGGAGTATGAATAGAAATCTTGCTGTCAGATTTGAATTAATTGAAATAAATGCATGTATAAATGTGAAAGAGTGGTCAGCGCAATGTCACAGACTTTGCCATTCATTTTCGGTACAAATCTTCACTGAAATCTTGTGAAACTTGATACAGACAGAGTCTTGGGCATTCTGAAGAAGTATGAATAGAAATCTTGCTGTCAGATTTGAATTAATTTAAATAAATGCATGTATAAATGTGAAAGAGTGGTCAGTGCAATGTCACAGACTTTGCCATTCATTTTCGGTACAAATCTTCACTGAAATCTTGTGAAACTTGATACAGACAGAGTCTTGGGCATTCTGAAGAAGTATGAATAGAAATCTTGCTGTGAGGTTTGAAGGAATTTAAATAATGCATGTATAAATGTGAAATATAATGCACTGTGACAGACTGCCATTCATTTTCTGTACAAATCCTACACTAAAACATCGTGAACACAGATAGAGACATGGTTGTTCAGAAAAAGAATTTATTGAAATGTTCATGGTAACTCTGAAGAAATTTTAATAATGCATGTAGAAAAAAAGGAGCAAACATTAAGTGTTAGAATGTATTTTAACAAACTTTATTTTTTCAGAAAACTTCACAGTATAATGTATTCGAAAGTAATATAATTGAATCTTCTATAATGAACAATATATATATATATATATGTATATGTTTTGTAAATACTTTTTCTAGCACATTTAAATTTTAACCGCTGAATTATAGATGTTCGTCAGCTTTTTGGCCGCTTCGTGTCTCCGTACCTAATAGACGTGCAGCAAATCCACATGGCGGCTCACTTGACCGCGGTCTCTCGAATACAGCTCCAAAAGGATTCGGATGGAAAGCGTGCAGTCACTGACTGTTAATAAATATCACAGCTCTTTATCTTTCGATGCCGTCCGACTATTCTCAGTCCTTGCATGGGCCCATGGAAAGAATTATGAACATGAAGCCAGTTGTATGTTCACAATCTTCTTTCCAAGTTTATTCTCCCACATTAGATTGTCAGAGGGGGTGGTTTACGCGTCATACAAAACAAAGACCTTATTGTGCATATAATGAAATATCAGATTTAGATCTGGGTGTACAATAACCTCTTCCTAAATTCATCCTGTTATTCAAACTATATATATACTTTAAAAACAAAGAGGTATAGGGAGGGGGAGTACAGTAGATAGGAGGGAGAGAGAAAGCACAAACAGGAAGACTCAGAGTAATATCTGGCAGAGAGTTCAATATATAATCTAACACTGACGCTTGTTCACATGCGCACTACTTTCTTGCTTTCACTTTCGCTTTCGAAATAGATCACATTCAGGAGATAGGGGTGTCTTCACTCGCACTTGCCAAATGAGACAGATAATGCTTCATGCAAGCAGAAGTGGTCGAGGGCAAAGACTGCAAGTGTGAGTATTTGGTCCATTGAAAGGAAGGGACAGGGTGGGGACAGTCAGCGCTTCCCATAACTGAGTCGTTCAGGTCATTTCCCAAGACTTGTTTTGTATGTTTGTCTCGGTTGTGTGAGGCTAGTGAACATCAGCTCAATAACAATATTTTGCAGGACTCGCGGGCTGAAATAACTCTTCTGTCCTGTTTGGTCGCTCTTCATTATGCTTGTCAAGGAGCTTTGGGTTTGGAAAGGGCTCGTTTTAGCCTTTGTCCTCTGCTGTATTAACGGAGAAACCTCAGAACCGTAGGTTACTTTTGTGTGTGTGTGTGTTCTGTGTTCTGATGCAGAATGTTGTTTTTATGTGTGCCTAAAACGTGTGTTTTAGAAGTGCTAACTTAGCCCTCATTTTAACATTTAAATTACATCTAATACAAATGCATTTTTTCTTCCTAATAATACACTACTCCATGTAATAACTTAAAACATGGACAGTATATTAACTGTAAATGGCACAATGTTTGTTACATTACTTTTTACAAAACTTAAACTTTTTTTTTTTTTTATAATTTATAAATATGTACATTTATTATTATGATGTTAATTTATGTTAGTTGTTTATGGAGAGGCAAGTAATGTCATCCCCATGTATTGTTGTCTCCCAACAGATCTTTCATAGTGATGTTTCCTAATGTGATAGAGTCAGGATTTGAGGCCAAACTGTGTGCAAGTCTTCTCAAGCCCAATGAAAGCCTTTTAATGAGCATTTATCTGGTTGATGGTGACCAGAGCACTTTACTGCTACAGGAGAAAGCTGAGAAAGAGTTTCACCGCTGCTTTAACTTTCAGGTTTGCCAAACAAGAAATGTGCATTTACACATCATTGAACATTTTGAAGGTTGTTTAAATAACATGTGACTCAACAGACTCCTCAGGTAGAAGCAGAATCAGTGCAGACAGTGAAGGTGGAACTTCAGGGAAAGAACTTCAAGATGACTGAAGAGAGAAAAGTCACGTTCAGACGTTACAACCCTTTGACTTTTATCCAGACTGATAAACCCATCTATATACCAGGACAGACAGGTGTGCTCAGCAAATTCATATGTAAATGTTTTGCATAAAGACAGAAATAAGTCATTCATTTCAGGTTTTTTTTTTTTTTTTTTTAACAGTGTTTTTTAGAGTCGTCACCATGGATGCCAGTTTTGTGCCTCTTGATCAGATGGTTAGCGTTTTCTTTTTCTATTATTATTATTATTTTTAAGACAAACAATAGTAGACAAATAAAACTGTCTAATAGCTACTGTGACTTTCTAAACACTGAAATTAAATGAAGTTCTTATCTTCTTACAGTACAGTATGGTAGTGGTGGAGGTAAGAAATTGCTCCTGTTCACTTATACTGTACAGAGCAATTTAATTTAATATTTATTATTTCATATTAACTATATGTGAAATGGTGAGTCACTCATGTGTTCATTTTTTTTTATTATTTATTCTAATTAGGACAGTCAAGCTAACCGGATTGGTCAGTGGACAAATATTTCCTCAACAAAGTGGATATTGCAGCTTTCTCATGAGTTGAACCCAGAGGCCCATCAAGGCGTGTACAAACTGAAGGCTTTTATTGGTGAAAGGATGATCACGCATGATTTTGAAGTAAAAAAGTATGGTAAGTCCGTTTATCGTGTCACACTAAAAGTCCAATTTCAGCAAGAGTCTTATCTTAGATTTATTTGCTGCTCCTTTTTGTGCTACTAATTAGTTTTGCCCAAGTTTGAGGTCACTTTAAAAGCACCAAAGACACAGAGCATTGGTGATGTGGAAATGAAAATTGAGGTTTGTGGGAAGTGAGTGACCTTTTTTCTTCTTTTTACAAAATATTTTTTTTTCTGCCATTGTCAGTTTTTGACTTTGTTGCTTGTAAAAAAATTCCAGGTACACATACGGCCAACCTGTTCCTGGTAATGCATGGGTGGAAGTATGCTGTCATGGTTTTGAACATTATTATTTTCCTGATGCTATTTGTCCTTGTTTGAATAAAACTGCTCAGGTGAGTGACTGCACTATATTGCAGTAAAGCACTTGTTCTTAGGTTTTTCAATTTAGTAAGATTTTTTAAATGTTCCTCTCTTAGATGAATGAGACTGGCTGTGCCTCTTATATCTTCAATACATCAGCTTTTCTGAACCCCGAATTTAAGAATTTTCTGCAATATTCTCTTGAAGTTAAAGCAAATGTCACCGAAGAGGGAACAGGTGAGCTGTGGCGTTGACATGCTTTAGTATTTTTCAGTTTTATGGAGTTTAGAATGTCAGCGCAAACTGTCTAGTACTGTCAGGATTTACTAAAGATGCAGAGTGAAGAATGATCTAGCTGCATCTGTGATCTTTAATTTGTGCATTGTCAGTAAATCACTCGCAGAATTTTCCCCTCCCACCAGCATTTTTATGGAATTGCACTCTAGCGCTAATTTACCCTCCTTCGTAAATCAGGCCCTAAATATTACACATTTTTATTTCTCCCAGACACAGTCTTGACGAAATCTGAAATCATATCTCTAACATATGAAATTGGGAAGGTCACATTTGCTAATCTTCCTGATTTGTTTGAACATGGAACAGTTATAGAAGGAACAGTAAGTGTAATTTAGATTTCATTTATTAATTTAAATGACTGTCAAAATCAATAGTGTGACCACTTACTTTCTTCACCTCTTCTACTCAGATCAAAGTTGCCCATTTTAACGGGACACCGATTCATAGCAAAGCAGTTTATCTCTTGGAAGGTCAAAGTTGGTCTCCTAGACTGCTCCAGAATCTTACTACAGACAGTAATGGACTGGCCACCTTCTCCCTTGATACAGCTAGTCTTCCTAACAGTGATATTCATCTGATGGTGGGATTTAAGTTCAGTATTTACAAAATAAATTTAAAAGCTTTGTTCTGTTAAAAAAACACTTTTCATTCATTTTTATCCAGGCAAGTGTAACCTCAGTGGTCCACTATGGCTACAATACTCCATATTTTACTACAGATGAAAAAATAGTTCGACTTCTCCGGCCCGACAACCCAACACTAAGTGAACTGAATATAGAGAATATTGAGCAACCATTAAAGTGTGATGCTGAGTTTACAGTGACCATCAAGTATTATTTTATTGGAGAGACTGTTGAAGACTTCAAAACTGACATTGTCTATATGGTGAGAACATGTGCAGTATATGTACATTCTTACACTGATGTCTTCATTGTTTGTTAGCAGTATTAACTGGTTTCTGTTTGTTTCAGGTCTTGTCCAAAAGAGTAATCGTTCATCATGGATATGAGAAGGTTGAAGTGAAGTCTTTTAATGGAGCAGCAAATGGCACAGTGTCATTCAAACTGTCTGTTGGTGTAAATCTGGCTCCTGCAGTGCAGATTCTGGCATACTGTGTTCTGCCCAATGAAAATGTTGTTGCTCATAGCACAGAATTTAAAACTGAAAAGTGTTTTGAAAACAAGGTATGCTCAAAACTAGCCATATAATAGCCATTCAAGCTTTATTTGTATATCAGATCTAAAATGACACATCCTTGTGTTGTCATCACAGGTTTCTCTGCAGTTTTCTCCTGCTAAAGCAGTTCCTGGTGAAAAAACACTCTCCAGATCTCAGCTCAGCCTGGTTCACTGTGTGGCCTCAGTGCTGTAGATCAGAGCGTCCTGATCCTGGAGTCAGGAAAACATCTGGATACTGACAAGGTGTAGAATTAATGTTGTACTACATTTTGAAACTTGGTTTTATTATAGTTTATTTATTATAACCTGTCATAAACTGTACTGTATACATGTGTCAAGCTATTTTCTTAGCCACCTTCCTACATACCTATGTTTTGGTTTTAACCTGGGTGAGTCCTATGACTCCAACTGGTCTTCCTTTAATCACCACCACAGATCTTCAACCTGCTGCCAGTGCAGTCTGTGTTAGATTATCCTTATGATGAGCAGGAGTATCTGCATGTGGGATGCTATCAAGGTGTATGGAAAGACAACATCTATAAATCCTTAAAGGTACAAAGAGGGTCAGTTTTGTAAGGAGTGGGAAAAAAATCTTTTTAATGTTTTGCCTTGTGTGAAAGTAATCGGTTACTGTTCATTCACTTTTGCATATGTTGTTGTTTGACAGTGCGTGGGGCTGAAAATGGCAACAAATTTGGCTATTCGAGAACCTCAGTATCTGTCAGACAGACACATTAATTATGTTAATTCTCTTGATGGTATGGCATTTTTTGCTTTTCTTTTTTTCTATTTGGCCATAAGTAGAATTAAATACTAATATTTTGGAGTTATTGAAAGAGATAAGGTAATTCAATTCTGGTCCCATCATGATCATTTGGTGTCTGTATTATGACCATGTCAGTAATGATATAAAGTTTATATGGATTAAGAAAATCAATGAGAAGCTTGCCACATTCTAAAAATAGTTGTCATGTTTACATACAACAATAGTTCTGCTCTTTTCTTTGTTTTAAGGGATCTATTACGATGTACCAGCGTTTGGGATGAGGTCTGCACGACTAGAAGTTGATGGACCTGACTTGGTTGAAGTTAATTCTCCTTCTGATGTAACCATTCGGACTGTTTTTCCAGAAACATGGATCTGGCAGCTTGCTGAAGTGGGGTTTGTAAAGATAATTTTACTGTGTGTGTGTTTTTTTTATATAACTTCAGTTTTGGACAAAATGGAAATCATGTTACGCAGCATAGGCTTTTTGTGCTCAAGTTCATAATCTGTAGGTGCCATCATAATCACTTTTTTTAAAACAGGGACTCTGGATCAGCTCAGGTTCCTGTCACGGTTCCTGACACCATCACCTCTTGGGAGACGGAGGCCTTCTGTCTGTCCTCCAAAGGTCTGGGTCTGGCTCCTCCTGCTCAGCTGACAGTTTTCCAGCCCTTCTTCCTGGAGCTCTCTCTGCCGTACTCCATCATCCGTGGGGAGATCTTTGAGCTGAAGGCCACTGTCTTCAACTATCTGTCCAAATGCATCATGGTGAGATTTCAGACTCATTCTTATCCAGTCTTATCAAATATGCCACTAATCATATGTGTTTGACTGACAGGTTAAAGTGACTCCAGCTCCTTCCTCAGACTACACTCTTAAAGCCTCCTCTGATGATCAGTATTCATCCTGTCTGTGTGCTAATGGAAGAAAAACCTTTAAATGGATCCTCACTCCTTCTGTTCTTGGTGAGTTTTCCAGTCTGAATCATTGTTTCTTAGTCTCTGTTGTATCTTAACATACATGTCTTGTGTTGTAGGAGTCTTGAATATTACAGTCAGTGCAGAGGCAGAGGCGTCCCAGACCCTGTGTGACAATGAGATTGTGAGTGTGCCAGAGAGAGGACGCATTGACACAGTCACACAAAGTCTGCTTGTACAGGTCAGCGCACATCAAACATCTCTCAGACGTCATTTATCCATGTCCATGATCCTAATGCTGCTTATGTCAGTATGATGTGTTGATGTTATTGTTTTATGCTGCAGGCTGAAGGAACTGAAAAGACAAAGACCTACAGCTGGTTACTGTGTCCAAAGGGTTTGTATGCAGACAATATTTATCATCATAGCATTTCTCTGCTGATCACTGATGTGTTTTTGTCTCTGTGTTTCATAGGTGACAGTCTCTCAGAGGAAGTGGATCTGACTCTTCCTAAAGATGTGATAGAGGGATCAGCCAGATCCTCTGTTTCAGTCATTGGTAACATTTACATACACAAGCAGAAATGAGGAGTTTGTGTTTGGATTTCTAAAATATAGTGGTTCATTTGTGTTTGGTTTGTAGGAGACATATTGGGTCGTGCACTGAGGAATCTTCACGGATTATTACAGATGCCGTACGGCTGTGGAGAACAAAACATGGCTATTCTTTCTCCCAATATTTACATTCTGCAGTATCTGGAAAACACAGAGCAGCTCACCTCAGCCATCCGAGAGAGAGCGACTGATTTCCTTAAAAATGGTGAGAGAAATCAATCAGGTCAAGAAAATACTGAGAAAATAAGTCAGGACACTTTTAATAATTGTCAATCTCAACAGGATACCAGAGACAACTGAACTACAGACATAACAGTGGTGCATACAGCACATTTGGACACGGTGATGAGAATACATGGTAATTATTTGCAACTTTTCACTCTTTCACTTTTTCCAAAAAATAAAGTCAAAATATGGTATTTAGTTTAATTACAATTCATTTAATTACAGATTTATTTACAATTAATTAAATTGAAACTGTACACCACCAGGTTGACTGCCTTTGTCCTGAGGTCTTTTGGCAAAGCACAGAAATACATATTTATTGATCCACAAATTATTCAGAGTGCAGAGGAATGGTTAATAATCAGACGGGATTCAGACGGTTGTTTTATTCAACAAGGAACACTGTTCAACAACAAAATGAAGGTGTGTTATTTGTCACTAAACATTATCATACAAACAATGTCTATCTATCACCAAAAATATTTTACTTTATGTTCCACTAATTTATATTCCAGGGTGGAGTGAATGATAATGTGACCATGACTGCCTACATTACTGCATCACTGCTTGAACTGGAAACTCCAGTTACAGTAAGTTCATCTACAGGAAACACTGTATAAATGCATAGAAAAATTACACTCACAGTGGCTGTTTCTCTGTTTTTGTCTCAGGATCCTGTCGTCACTAAAAGTTTGTCATGCTTGAGGTCCGTCATTGAGGATGTCAAAAACATTTACACCATTGCTCTGCTCGCCTACGCTTTCAGTCTGGCTAGAGACACGGACACTCGACAGCAGCTTTTCAAGAAACTGGAGGATGTTGCTATTTCAGATGGTAAAAAATTTGTTTTGTTTGTAAAAAATTGTCTTTCTATGCTCTTTGAGTTACTGGTGTCTCTTTTGTCCATGTGTCCTAAAGGGTCTCATCTCCACTGGTCTCAGTCTGGATCTGCTGATGACTCTGATTCTCTGGCAGTGGAGATCAGCTCATATGTGCTGCTAGCTGTTCTCACTACAGATTCAGTCACTCCAGCTGATCTGGGCTTTGCTAACAGGATTGTCAGCTGGCTTGTGAAGCAGCAGAATGCCTATGGAGGATTCTCCTCCACACAGGTGACTCAAACTACTCAAATCAAACACATGATTGCTGAATAAGGGTTAAAGTCACATCACTGAACACATTTATTTCTCAGGACACAGTGGTGGCTCTTCAGGCTCTGTCTTTGTACGCCACCAAAGTGTTCAGCTCTGAAGGCTCCAGCACAGTGACTGTACAGTCAGCAGGAGACACTCATTACTTTGATGTCAATCAGGACAACAAGTTACTGTACCAGGAGAAGCAGCTGCAGAACGTTCCAGCCAAATACAGCATTGAAGTGAAGGGCTCAACCTGTGTGTCTGTGCAGGTCTATGCTGTTTACCAGGTGCTTTATATTGCCACTTATTAATTTTGCTCCTGTTCTGATTTGTACTGTTTGCACTGTCACAGATCACAATGTTGTACAACATCCCACCACCACCTCAGACCATTAAAACATTGAGTGTAGAAGCTAGGGTTACAGGAGATTGTCTCAGATCTGCAGGTCAAAATCTCATGATGAACTTCACTGTCACGTAAGTAGTTTATTTTCATTGTAAGGCCACATCATTTTTTTTTTCTTTCTTTCTTTCTTTCTTTCTTAAAATGGATGCTGTTAGTGGCACATGTTAATCACTTATAGTGAGAACAAACGATTTGAGCTCATCTTTTTTTTTTCTTACAGATACAATGGGACTCAAGCAAGTACTAACATGGTTATTGCAGATATTAAACTCCTGTCAGGATTCACAGCGGACACATCAATGGTTAGTTTAGTCATTTTATTTGACATGTAAAGTGCCACTTCTGTTAGTATAACTTGTTTTGAAAACTTTTCAGCTTGGAAGTTCACCACATACATACGCGCCACTTGTGGAGCGGGTTGACTCTGAAGGCGATCATGTCATTGTGTATTTGAAAGAGGTGAGAGAATAGTAACATTCATAGATTGAGATTGTATTTTTATGCTCAAATTGATGTTCTCTGGTTCTTGCAGGTGCCAAAAAATATTCCAATGAGCTACAGGCTACAGCTAAAGCAAGGTTTTCATGTGAGAGGTCTACGACCAGCTGTGATCAGAGTCTATGACTATTATCAGACAAGTACGGTTGTATCCAGCCTCATGATTCTGACATTCTTTAAACTAGTTGATTTCACTGTACAACAAACCACTGAATTAATTTCCTTTCCTCGTTAAGGTGACCAGACTGAGACGGCGTACTCCTCCCCCTGCACTTGAGTGTCTGTTTTCAGAGCTGTTTGTAAAACACCATTCATGGCCTTGCTACTAAATTCTTTAAATGTTTTTCTGCATATTTTTTTGTAGTGTTAAATTAATAAATGTGCTGTCAAACAATCAATCTGATTGAACAAAAAATGCTTATTTTCACAGAATTTAAACTGTTGCCCCCTTCCTTAAAATGGTGGCTGTTAACAAAGCTGCTCTAGAGAGGTAGCACATCTTGACAAAAATGTGCTACCACCTTAATAAATGAGGTCAAATTCAAAATTAAGTCAGGAGACAAGTTTAATGCCTCATCTGAAGGATGCTACATACAGGGGGCGGTTTGATGCGAAAAGTTGCTCCTTTTTAGAGTCTAAAGTCTGCATCAATATCCTTGGACTTTTTGACCCATACAGTACATGTCAGGGAATGAGCACCTCCTGCTGGCCTCACTAAAACTTTGTTCAGCAGCAAGCTAGTTTTTCTCAAAAACACTTGCCTCCCACCAGTGTACTGACCAGGCTCAGACCTGCTTAGCTTTAGTGAGGAATCAGACTCTGGCTACTACATGCAACAGCTGCATTTGGTTGCTGTGCCTTAATAAAGCTGCTCTAAAAGAGGGGTAGCGCATCCTGACAAGCTCAATACGGCCATCAGAATGTGCTACCACCTTAATAAATGAGGAACCAGACTCTGGCTACTGCATGCAACAGCTGAGGGCTGGAATCGGGAATCGCTGTACTATGAGCGACCCCTGCTGGCCTCACTAAAACTGTGTTCTGCAGCAAGCTAGTTTTTTTCAAAAGGTCTCCACCAGTGTACTGACCAGGCTCAAATCTGCTTAGCTTTAGAGAAGAACCAGTCTCTGGCTAATGCATGCAACAACTACTTTTGGTTGCATTTCCTTAATAGTGCTGCTCTAATAGAGGAGTAGCGCATCCTTATAGGCTCAATGCAGCCATCAGAATACACTACCGTCTTGATAAATGAGGAACAAGACTCTGGCTGCTGCATTTGCATTTGCAATAAACCTCACTTACAAATGAGGACAACAGAAGCAATCAAATCAACTAAAGAACAATAATTTGTAAGTACTGTGATCAGTCTTGATTAGTCTAACGTAGTACACATAGCAAGTTTATTTTTTTTTATTAATAAATGAAAAGAAAATGAATAGAATGCTAGTGTTAGAGGGTCATTTAAAAAAAAAAAAAAGTGTTAGAGTGGAAGTGTTAGTGGTCATAGTTTCAGAAATTGTATGTAAGCAATTAAAAAAAATACTATTTAATAATGAAATTTATTTATTTAATGTGTGATCAATTGAATTGAAAGGTAATTTTGATAGATAGTAATAATAAAAAATGATTTGTGACACTACATTAAAAACTTGATTTCCATCAACACAGAGAAAAGCACAGAAACACATGGTCACTCAGCAGGACTCTTATACACACTGATCTTACTGTCTATATGAGCATTTGTTATTTTTATTCTGACATGTTATTTCAGTGACAGATGTTCAGCTGTTGTATTCGTGTAGAGTCCAGAGACAGTTGACGGAAATGTCACTGACTCAATGCATTATCACGAAAGTGATATTCAGTATTTGCATGTGTCTTGTCCAGTAGGTTACTTTAAAGCTGACGGGTTTACGTCAAAATATTTGATCTGTGCGTCAGATCTTAAAGCGACAGCAGTGTAAACCTGCAGGCACCAACCGCGTCATAAATATTAATCAAACAACAAAAGAAAAATATAAAATCACTCACTTTTCTTGACTGAATCACTTATTAATTTTAATAAGAATCATAATGTAACAGTGGAGATTTTTCAGTTTTATTTTAACATTTATTACTTTAAGAAATGTTGTTTCTGTAATAGCTTTTAGATGGACCTACCTAAAAAATAAATAAATAAAAACTAAAAGTTCTACTTTTGCAAAGATTCTATTCAATTAATATAATTTGTATTTTTAATATATTTATTTATCCTTTTGTAACCGTCTGTAAGTAATAGGCCTACTTGGAGTGTTTACTTGCCTTCAGTAAGCTTGAGAATGTTTTACTTACATTACTTGATTAGTTTTTGCTGTATTAAAATTATTATTTTTTTTAAACATGATGTCAGTTTCTAGCTTCAAAAAAATATTTTTTTTTCTAACATCTTTGCAGCAATAGTTTTAATGGGTCCAAACTCACTTTGGTTGTGCACAATTTTCCAAGAAGTCAATGGCACATCAATTTTTCTTTATATAATGTAATTTATTGTAATTAATGCAACTATAAATGCATTCAAAAATAAAACAAGTGTGAGTTTGCTGTGACTTATGGAAAGTATATGTAGGGCTTTATACACAGTGTGTACCACTGTAAACACTATAGGTTTATCCCTCACAGCCTCATTTTCATCCAAGAAAAATAAAGTCATATAAAACCCAAAACACACGGAGCCACATTCTAAAACCTGTTTCACTCAATAAGTCATAAGTCAGCCATAACTTCTGTTACATGACTTTAAGTTTGCTAAGCAGAGCATGGACATTAATTATGAGATGTTGTGAAATCAAAAATCAAAAAGATCCACTAGAGGTTTGCTTTTCTTACATTTCAATTGACATTGCATTTTTCTAGTTAAAGGTTAAAAACATGGGTGCCCAAACTCGGTCCTGGTCCTTGGTTTAGCTCCAACTTGCCTCAACATGCCTGCCAGGTGGTTTCTAGTATGCCTATTAAGAGCTTGATTAGCTGGTTCAGGTGTGTCTATTTGGGGCTGGAGCTAAACTCTGTAGGACACCGGCCCTCCAGGACCAAGTCTGGGCACCCCTGGGTTAAAACAATGTTAAGATACTGACAAACAGTAGTGTTTCTTTGGACTCAGACTCGACTCGGACTCTGCCTTTTGGGACTCGGACTTGAGTCCGACTCGGCCCATTTTGGACTCGGACTCATCTTGGACTCAATTGGTTAAAGACTCAGACTCGACTTTGGTGAACTCTATTAATGTCAAGTCTATTAATGTCAATAAGAGACTCTATAACATCTAAATGTTAGTGATTCATCATGCAGCTCAAAGCATTATGAGTAGAATCTCTCATCAATCTGTGCTGATTCGTCAACACAGTTTCACTGATGATTCATGAATATAAAACCCAGGATAGAGTGGCTGAGTGAATGTAGTCTGGACCGTGTGGATGAGGCTCATTGTGTCAGAGACGCTGTAGAAGGACAAAGTTCCTGCACTGTGGTCCACATACACTCCTATTCTACTGATGGGCTTTACAGGGAGATTAGTCTGTATGTTATTGTGTAAGAATATGCAACTGGAGGGAGAGAAGTACAAACACCAGGACTGAGCATTACGTCCAAGCAAATACTTAAAATCCCCTCCCTTCCTGTTAATGCTATTATATGACACTGCTATAGACACAGCAACGCCACTCCACTCCACCTCCCAGTAACAGCGTCCACACACACTCTCTCTACACAACACTTGAGGCCAATGATCAAATCTGTCTGTATGATCAGGATATGGCTGGACTGTGTCAGTGGCAGTAACCCTTCTGTTGTTCTCAGATAGACTGAAGTGTTTAAATGCTGTGTTCGGATCCAGAGTGAGCTGATGGGAATCTGATGGAGATAAAAACAGAAGCAGAAATTATCTTCTTTTTGATCTTTTCATATAGCTGAACTCTTCATGTTCAGTGTATCATTAGTGTTTCAGTACAGATGAACAGGTATCCTGTGCAAATCGTCATTTACATCATCAGTTACAAAACTCTTCTTTCGCCTTCTACAGGAAGAACATGAACACACTCAGTGAGTTTTTCTGCTTGTTTTCTTACTGACTTACATTGTAGGAAGTCGTTTCTGGTCCAGAGAACAATCTTGGTGAATGTAACTGTGGAAACATGAACAGTGTAATTCTCATGATCCTGCATCTATTCCTCAAAAATTTCTAATAAGATGTTTTTGATGATATGATGCATCTCCAGGACTTCACCTCTGTCTGAAACCTTCTTGAGCTCCTCTTTGCAGAAATTCTCCAGTTTGTTTCTCAGCTGATGGACAGATTCTCTCAGGCCATCAAAAGAGACGAGAGAAATTAAGGGATCGCCATTTATGTTTGTAGATTTAGACGATGAGAAAGACTGGAAACTCTATGGAAAACAGAAATCAAAACTCATCAGCTCCACACTTCATCCAACAACTTGCACAAACATTAGATTTGACTTGGTTGATCTTTAGTAACTTAATCCAACACTTTCATCAGCTTCATTCTTTTCATGTTCATTATATCACATCAGAGCTACAGATTCTAGTATTTTCCACTTACATTCTATGTGAACTTTCTAGAAAATAGTTTGGATGATAAAATATCTACTACAATGAAAAAAAAAAAAATAAATAATAAAAAAAAACTTCGTCACTCTTATGGACCTTTTTGTTGTGTTTTTCACTCCACATGTTCCCTGACCCAGTTTCTGATTCCTGATTGTGTGTTTTTGTTCACCTGAGTCTAGCGTTATTCTTTGTCCAGCGTTATTAATCTTTGTGTGTTTAGTATAAGGCACACCAGTCACCAGAGAGAGTGACAGAGCCAAGGATTTGTCTGACCAAGTGCGAGAGCCGGTAACTAAGCATGTGCTGGTGGTTAAAGCAAGGGAGCACGAGGGCTTAAGGAAAACCTCACCCACTGCACCACTGCTGAGGGTGAGCTGCCACAGGACTCTGAGGACTTTATTGACTCTGACTGAGATTTTTATGCAGACATGCCCGTTGCTCATTCCTGCCTTGGGACTCCTTCCCTCCACATTCACCTTAGTCCTCTGTTGCACCAACTCCACCACGGCCTTCTGGATCCCCACCTCCGCTTGGTTGTGCATCCCCTGGCTTATCGGCTCTCCGTTTCCACCCTGGGCTTTTCTCCCACCTATTTGGCCACCATCAGTCAGCCCCTTGGAGTAGTCAGCCTTTCATTCCTCCGTCGGCTCCACCATAGGTCGCCTTCATGGCTGTGGTCTGGGTCTCGCCTGGCTCCTCCTGCTCCAAAGCCCTCATATCCCCGTCTCTGTCTCTGCCTTGGCTCTTCCTGTGTCCATACTGACTCCTCCCTCCGTCTGATCTGCCTTGTCTCTTCCTGATTCCTCCATGGCTCCTACCTCCACCGTCTCCACCCTGGAATCATCCTCCTCCTGTCCGTCCTCCTCCAAAACCTCCACCAGTCACCTTTTACCATGCCACATCCACTCCTCACCATCGGTCCCTTTATTTTGTTATTTAATCGGCGCGTCTTCACGCCTTCCGGGAGGGGGCGATATGTCACCCTTATAGACCTTTTTGGTGTGTTTTTCACTTCACGTGTTCCCTGATCTAGTTTCTGTCTCCTTGATTATGTTATTCTGTTCACCTGTGTCCAGTTAATTATCCTCATATACCCGTGTATTTAAGTTGCCCTCTTTCTTCTTTGTCCAGCATTAACATTGTTTTGTGTGTGTGTTTCCTGCCTGCTTTATGTGGATTACCTCTATATGGATTAACTTTTTACTAAAAGACTGTTTACTGTTATTCATCTTCTCCGTACATTTAGTATACACTGCACAGTAACAATCGTACTTAGTATGTTTGTCTTGTTTCTAGTCAAAATATCTAAAAAATCTTAAATCAAATGAATTTACTACATAAGCAAAGATATTTAGTCTTGTTTCTGGGGAAAAACAATCAAAATGAAGTATGAAGTGAAGTAAAATCTGCCAGTGGGGTAAGTAAAATAGTCTTAAAATAAGATCATTTTACTTATTTTATACAAAATGCACTTTATTTAAAAAAATTCCCCCCAGGAAACAAGACAAAAATACTAAGTAAGATAAGCCTTTTTTGCAATGTAAGAACATAAATGTCCATCTAACAGCTCAAACACATGAATGGAATGTCACCGTAGGGTTGAAATGTCTCCTGTCACACCAGGATCTGGCTTAAGTCCACTATGACCCTGTTCTTCTAGATCTCTGTTACCTGCAGAAACTGGATGTGATCCTTCGTTTGTGAAAGCTGTTCCAGCTCAGCATCTCTCTTCCTCAGATCGATGATCTCCTTCTCCAGTGTCTCCAGCTGTCGTTCAGCTCGACTTACTGTAGGCTTTTCCTGATCTCTGATCAACCGTATCAGCTCAGAGCAGCTTCTCTCAATGGAGCGGATGAGCTCAGCAAAGGTCCTCTCAATGTCCTCCACTGCTGTCTGTGCAGAGCGCTGTTAGGACACACAGTGATTCAGGCTTCAGTGGAACTGAAAGAAGAGAGTCTGAGCTGAGACTGAGGCAAACTTCTCTTCGCCAGAGGCTCACCTTAAGAGACTCCACAGTCTCTCTCAGCCACTGAAGATCTTTCTCTTTCTGCTGGACTCTCTGCTGGAACATCTTCTGCGTCTCCTTCAGCTGCATCTGCATGACAAACAGATGATAGGAAATATCACAGAAAACTACTGGCAATAAATCATCATGCAAACAGACGAATCCAGTAAATGTGGAACTGATAACCAACGGCTGTACGTTTGATAGTTTAACACCATTATATGTAAATTAACATGATGATTAAGACCTGTTTCACACTACAAGCAAATAACAACAGAAAATAAACAGATTATTGAACTACTATACTGACTATTAACTTTATCATAGAAAGATTCTGTTGATAAAGGCTTACAGTGTATTTTCAACCAACAGTGAAACTCTTCTTGTAGCTGCTGTTCATTTCTGCTGTCGTGTGCAGTGTGAATGCTGTAAGCTGTTAATATGGGTACCAATATAAAAATATAGAACGAGTGGCAGCAATATTTCATCAGTGTCTAGTTTTAAATACCTGTTTCTCTGTCCTCTGTGCTGCAGCTGATACAGTGTCGTGGTTTCTATGCTCATCCATTGTACAAAGCACACATATACATTTCTGGTCAGTGCGACAGAAAACCTCAAGGAGCCTCTCATGTTTCTGGCAGATCATCTCCTGCAGTCGTCCAGTGGCATCAGTCACTTTGTGTGGCTTACGTGAATGAAACTCCTCATGACGCTCAAAATGATTTTGACAGTAAGATTCCAGACACATCAGACAGGACTTGACTGCTTTGTATTTTCTTCCAGTACAGACGTCACACTGCACATCTCCAGCTCCAGCGTAACGGTCAGCAGGAAGTTTGGTCTTCTTCAGTTTCTCTACCACTTCAGCCAGCATGGTGTTTCTAGCTAAAGCAGGTCTTGGACTGAAGGTCTGCCTGCACTGAGGGCAGCTGTAGACTCTCATCTGATCCTCCTGATTCCAGAAGTCTGTAATACAGCTCTTACAGTAACTGTGTCCACAGGGAATGACCACTGGATCCTTCAGGAGATCCAGACACACTGCACACGTTAACTCATCCTGAGAAATTCTGGCTTCCGCCATTTTACTGCATGAATACAGAGACACAAACACACAACAGCTCAATCACACTCTCAGTTTAAACTAGATAAACTAGTTTCCTGGTTCTGTGTTTGTGTGATGTGTGTAAAACAGTTTCGTCTGTGTGTCTGTGAAGAGGTTCCTCATTCCTGCTGAGTTTAGTTTTGACTTGCCTGACCTTGACAAGTTGATTCAGGTGCATTTTTAAATTGCAGCTCAAATTAAAACTTTGGGTGAAACTGACTCTCCTGGACTTGGAATGTCTACTAGATGTCAGTCTCAGACAAACACTCAAAGAATGCAAGTTATAGAGAAGCAGAACAACAGCTGTAATACTGTATCATAATTAGTACACTTGAACTGCAGGACTGAGAACTGTGTCATTACAGTTCCTTCATGATCACACTGATGGATCTGTTTTCTCCATCTTCAGCCAGGAATCACCACTGATAGATCACATGACCTGCCACCATCAGCTTACCTGCCATCCAGCCAGTTAGGTAATGAAGATAGATTTACACAATACTTTTACTTAACGTATTTATTTGTCTGACTGTTACTGTTTGTACCGCCAGTTTTGTCCAGCTAGCCGCCATACGAGTTTAGGCCTATAATGCATTCCCTCTCACTGCAAGAAACAAATCATTTTATTATTGCTAATATTCTTATGAATCTATTGTTTTTAGTTCTGTCAAATCGACTAATCACAATAAATCAGTGCGACAGCACTACATAATACACGTCCTAAGGAGCTTTACCCCGATTTAAGAGGTCAAATGGCTTTACTTTTATGCAGGATTCTACACTCCACTGACTTCAGTTCACATTTAGGAAAAGCATGAGTCTAAACTAGGGGTCCCCAAACTCAGTCCTGGAGGGCTGGTGTCCTGCAAAGTTTAGCTCCAATGCCAATTAAGCAAACAAAACTACTAAGTATACTAAAAACTTCCCGGCAGGTGTGTTGAGGCAAGTTGGAGTTAAACTCTGCAGGACACCAGCCCTCCAGGACTGAGTTTGAGCCCCCTGGTCTAAACACAACAATAAACTTATGTGACGAGTCGACTGCCTCCCCCCCTTATTGTCAGCTGCACCCCGTCGGTAATCGCCGCCCTTCACCAGGCTCCCGACGGGAGTGGGCGTGTGGGAGGAGGAGGGGCGCCGAAACATCCAGGTCTGGCGGCGTGTGATGAGGCACACCTGATGTGAATGAAGCCTCATCACCGCCGCTGTTAAAATGCCGAGCGCGCCTCTCCTCAGGAGACCGGTCTCTTCCCCGTGCATGCACGCTGGTGTCCTCGTGGGTCCAGGAAGGGGTGAAGAGGGAACCAGCGCCGCAGGACGAGTTGCCGGACCCCGCGGGTCCGGATGAGGACCGCACCCGTAACGGCTGACGGGCCAGGATGCCGGGCCGTGTTATCCCCCAGAAGCGCCGCGTAGGTGGAGGAGGACGATGCCGCTAGAGAAGCCGCCGCCCCTCGCACCCCGGACCTGAGCGGGGAGCGCGTGCGGCCGCCGGACTCCGCCCCTTACCTGGACCCTTCCCTTTTGGAACACTACCCCTCCTTCACGGAACCCCGTCACTTCGAGGACACCAGATCCCCCTTTTGTTTTGGACACTTTTTCCCCCTTTTTTGGACACTTTGTTTTATTGTTTAATAAAAGCCTCTCCGAGGCCTGACGTCACGCCCACTGTGTCTGTCGCTTTGCTCCGCCCCCGTGACAAGTGGTGGAGAATGCAGGCGTGGGCGGAGCTTAGGCAGCGCAGTGGGAATCACCTGGTGACGTCATCCCCTCTCGCTCGCAAAAGAAGTCAATGGAGATTCGGACCCGGAGGACGGAGAGACGACGGTGACGGCCTCCCAGCCGCTAAAGGGGTAAGTGACTTGTTTCATTTAATATCACTTACCCTGCGGTTGGTTGAGGCTGTCGACTAAATTCCGGTTTCTCTGTCCCCGGTCCGGTGGCGTTGCGAGAGGGAGTCGCCCGGAGAGGAATCCCCGCCCACTCCGACCGCTGGAGCCTGGTTGAGGAAGGTAGCACTCCTGCGTGGGCGGCGACCGGATGACGGGGATGTCGCTTGGGGGGGATGTGACGAGTCGACTGCCTCCCCCCCTTATTGTCAGCTGCACCCCGTCGGTAATCGCCGCCCTTCACCAGGCTCCCGACGGGAGTGGGCGTGTGGGAGGAGGAGGGGCGCCGAAACATCCAGGTCTGGCGGCGTGTGATGAGGCACACCTGATGTGAATGAAGCCTCATCACCGCCGCTGTTAAAATGCCGAGCGCGCCTCTCCTCAGGAGACCGGTCTCTTCCCCGTGCATGCACGCTGGTGTCCTCGTGGGTCCAGGAAGGGGTGAAGAGGGAACCAGCGCCGCAGGACGAGTTGCCGGACCCCGCGGGTCCGGATGAGGACCGCACCCGTAACGGCTGACGGGCCAGGATGCCGGGCCGTGTTATCCCCCAGAAGCGCCGCGTAGGTGGAGGAGGACGATGCCGCTAGAGAAGCCGCCGCCCCTCGCACCCCGGACCTGAGCGGGGAGCGCGTGCGGCCGCCGGACTCCGCCCCTTACCTGGACCCTTCCCTTTTGGAACACTACCCCTCCTTCACGGAACCCCGTCACTTCGAGGACACCAGATCCCCCTTTTGTTTTGGACACTTTTTCCCCCTTTTTTGGACACTTTGTTTTATTGTTTAATAAAAGCCTCTCCGAGGCCTGACGTCACGCCCACTGTGTCTGTCGCTTTGCTCCGCCCCCGTGACACTTAATATTGGCAGGCGGCAGCCTATGACATCAACACCGGTGCAACCATTAGAATGCGCTACCACCTTATTAAGCAAGGAACTATACTCTGGCTACTGCATGCAACAGCTAAATGTGGTCGCGGTGCCTTAATAAAGCTGTTCTAATAGAGGGGTAGCACATCCTGACAAGCTCAATACAGCCATCAGAATGCACCAGAGCTACCACCATAATTAATGACCACAGAAAGTCAAGAGGCCAGTTTAATGCCTCATCTGAAGGATGCTCCTTTTTAAAGGGGCTGGTTTAACGCTTCATCAAAAAGTCACTCCTTTTTACAGTCTAAAGTCTGCATTATTAAATATTATTATTTTATACTCTTGTGAGGTCTATCTATTTATCTGTCTATCTAATATACTAAACTTACCATGTATTATATGATGCACAATTGAACAGTTAATCATCACTGAGGTCATGTGACCAGCCAAATAAACAAAAACTGTTTATAAAAGGTTTAGACACTTGCACACACTTCTTGTTCTTCACATCCCTTCATGATGGCTTTTTCTCTTGCATTACTTAAAAGAGGAATATTAATAACATGTGTTTTATTGATTTCTGTCTATCAAGGAACCTCTAAGCCGTAAGTGTTAGAACCTGTTTTTTGTTTACTGTAGTCTATCTTCATTTGTATGTCCTTTCATGTTTGTTTGTATGTGTGCTCCTATCTCAGAGTAACTAATCATTAGCTTCACACACTGAAAGGGGGTTATTAAGCACATGCACTTTCTTTTTGCAGGATTTTCATGGTGACATTTCCAGGTGTTATAAGATCAGGCTCGGAGGCTAAACTATGTGTGAGCCTTCTAAAACCAGAAGAAAATCTGCAGCTTACTATTTCTCTGGTTTACTATAAACAGAAGAGAACACTTCTACAGGAGAGAACTGAGAGGGAATTCCACCGTTTCCTTGACTTTCAGGCCTGTTATTACATATATATTGTTCATTGAAAAAAAAAAATCCTATAGGGACTGGCAAAACAACAGTTCAAGAATATTTTATAAGTTAAATATTTTAATATAAAATATATAACATTAACTTAAGAGATGATACTGATTTGTAATATAACTGCGCATGTCCAACAGGCTCCCGAGTTTGACTCAGTGCAGGACATCCAAGTGGAAGCTCAAGGGAAAAACACGCAAATGATTGAAAGGAAAAAAGTCAGATTCATGACATATAATCCGCTTACAATAATTAAAACAGATAAACAATTCTACAATCCTGGACAAACTGGTATTTTTGCTTTATATTCAGCCTCATTGTGCTCGGATCCCAGTCTGTTGTCATGCACTTTGCTATGATGTTTTCGTCTTCCTCAATTTTTCAGTTCAGTTCAGGATTTTCACTGTGGACCTAAACTTTAAACCAGTTGATGAAACAGTAGGTTAAAAATTTTTTAAGTTTTTAATTGTGGGTAAATATGGCATGATATTGGTTGAATGTTTAGCTGACCTTATTGGTCATGTTTGCATATCAGTTTGTGCACAAATATACTTGAAATGCCCTTTCAGACTTGGACCTCAGAGTAAACAGCTGTGTGTTGAAATTCAATTATTTCTGATCAATGAGTCTTATACAAACCAGACGTAATGTTATCTGTTTTCATCCACAGTACAAACTCATAACAGTGCAGGCAAACGTCATTTCTTCACAGACACATTTTTCCTGCATAAATGTTCCTGTTACTGCTATTTTGTTTGTCTTCAATGCCTTCTCATATAAACAGGACAATCGAATGAACAGAATCAATCAGTGGATTAATGCAACATCTACCCATGGAAAGATTCTGCAACTTTCCCATACACTGAATCCAGAGGCTCATGTTGGTTCATATGAGCTGCTTGTAGAAACTGGCAAACAAACGATTAAAGAACACTTCCAGGTTAAAGAGTATGGTAAGTATTAGCTTACTGTACTTTTTAGATTACACTTATAGAAATAAAAGTTTTAAAAGGGGGTTTTCAAAGCAATGCCATTGAACAGCAGACCACTTGATTCCAACCGATGGCAATGCATTTTATTGTTTTTTTAACATTTTAAAGCATAACCATACACACCACAAGAGCTCCAGGGAGAAAAAAACTTTATTTTTAAGAGTATATTACTCTGGGTCAGTTTTCTTGTCTTTTTTAAATTATTTATTTATTTATTTTATTTTTTTTTTTTTTTTATCAATTAAAATAAAGAATAACCACTTAATTACTAATCACAACTGTAACATGTCTAAAAGTAAACTACATAAAATGCCTTTTTCAGAAGCTTGAACCACAGAAGCTCTTTGTGGAGACTAATTTATGAATATTCTATTCTATTCTATAAGTAAATTGGCTACAGACTGAGACTGTGACTACTATACTCTTACCAAAAAGTAGTTTATTCAAACTTAAACATAGAATAATAATAATAATAATGATAATAATTCATTTAAAATTTTAAATAACTATGAAGAGATGCTGACAAGCCCATGATTGGATTAGTTCACTATTATTCAGTGTTAGTTCAATATGTCTCCGACTCCAAAACACCTAGATAGTGACAGTATCCTGGGAAAGACTTCTCTTTAGGATATGAAAATAAACAATGGTCTCTTATCAAAAAACAGTTTGCATTTGTAATACAGACATTGACTGCATTGTGTTAAGCATTGCAACAGCACAAAACAACATCTTCCAGATTAGAATATCTGTTAGGTTAGAATATCACTAGGGCCTCAGAAATGTATGGCTGTACAGTATATGTCAGATATAAAATATGTTACATTATTTAATACATTACATGTGAAGTCAATGTCAACCCCTCGACATCAATTTCACAAATAACTTAATAGGTTTTTAGATGTTACTGTTGTGACTAATTAATTGGTTATTCTGTATTAATTGATCATAGTTAGCATGCAGTTCTTAATTAGGATATTTTTATTTGGTAATTACTGAATACCTAATAAGGAACTACCTTTGTCCTAAATGTGCTATTACTTACTACTTAGTTCATCTTGTGTCCATATTAGTTAGTAGTATTAAGCTCAGTGTTAATATAGTACTACCTATTACTTCCTGAATAGTTTCATATAATTTGTAACCTCACTGACTTAAAATTTTTAGTTTAGCCAACTTAAAATTTTAAGTTACTTAATGTTAATTTAAGTGACAACTGGATTATTTTAGTTGACTAAACTAAAAAATTTAAGTCAGTGTGGTAACAATTTTTTTTAAGTTGAAACAACATTTTATTTTACAGTGTGGATAACATTACAACTTTCTTTGTGGTTTAGTTCTACCGAAATTCAAAGTGAAATTACACAAGCCAGAGACAGTGAGAGCAAATGAAGAGGAAGTAAATCTGGGGGTTTGTGGGAGGTGAGGCGATTTGAACATTATGTATTAATACATATGTTAAGCAGGAAGATCAGTTAATATACAGTATGTGTTCAACAGATACACCCATGGACATCCTGTTCAGGGTACTGTGAAGATGGGGCTCTGCAAATCCATTCCATTTTATGCCAGCCAGTATCAAACTCCACTTTGTGTTAATAGGTCAGCAGTAGTAAGTATGACTTAAGGTTTTTGTTTTGTTATTGTTTTTTTAATTAAAAACTACTAGTAATTATTTCTGAATGTTTTTTTGTTTTGTTTTGTTTTGTTTGGTTTTGTTTGTTTTTTTTTTTTTTTTCCTAGCTGAATGAGACTGGCTGTGCCTCTGAGATGTTTACCATGTCAGTCTTTATCGAAAGATCTGAGAGGTATTACTGGCAACAGTCTCTTGATTTTACTGCATCAGTAACTGAGGAAGGGACAGGTGTGTGGTGTAACAGGCACGAAAACAAAATAACTCGATCACTGATAAATCAAAATACAATTGTGCATACTTGATGGTTTGTTCCTAAGATTCTACTATTCCACCTTTTTTCTTTTCCAGACATCTCAATGGAAAAGACTGAAAAAGTGATTTTGACCTATACTATTGGTAGAATTAAACTGATTAACCTGCCAGAGTTCTTTGAAAACGGATCAGTCATACAAGCAAAGGTGCACTGTTCAGTTGAATTTTAACTGCATATATTATTATTTGCAAATATTATTAATTGCATTTTATTAGAATAAATAACATATACGAATAAAATAACATATCAATTAACTTAATAAAAATAGGTGGTTGTTTTGTTAATAATCATTATCTCTGCCTACCCTAAATCTATGATGAGGTTCTGTTTTCCCACCAGGTTAAAGCTGAGTTTTTCAATGGAAGCCCATTTCCTTACTTTAAGGTTGTTGTTCAACATGCCCTGTCTTAGCCTCAAGAACTTACCACAGACATCAGTGGGTTGGCCCGTTTCACTATTGATACGTCCCTTACGACAAGTACATCTATTTATGTATCGGTGAGCTTTTCATTTGCATGTGTGTGTATTTTAGCAGACACTTTCCATTCAAAATGATCCATAATGAATGAATTTAAGCATAGTACTCCTTAAATAATTGCTTCACTTATGCTTGCAGTAGTGATGATGTTCATTCAAATATGCAAATCCTTAAAGGAGAACTCCACTTCCAGAACACCAATTTACAAATAATGTACTCAAATAATGTGGATGACAAGGAGGTGAGTAAATTATTTGGAAATTGTTGTTCTGGAAGTGGAGTTCTCCTGTAAGTAGTCAGTTATTTAAGCAATTATTTTAGTCAGTTGCAGCTGTTTTTTCTGACCTTGTGTTTTATTGATCTGCTCCTGACAGGCACAAGCATCATCAAACAACCAGTTTAGTACTCCATTCCGTTTTGAATCTGCATTCAAAAGTCTGCTAATAAAATCCAACGAAATCCCAACAAAAGTGAGTCAACTGGTTATAAAGGCTCCAGAGGAACCGCTGAAGTGCGAGGAGGAGATCTCAGTAACCGTGCAGTATACTATTGCTGGAGAGACAATTGAAAGTGGTTCTGTTACCATAGTCTACCTGGTGGGTGCAAATAATAAGCTAAAGTCTGCACAGACTTTTCTTTTTTCATTTAGCTATTTTATTTACTGTGCTTTTCACTTTGTTTCAGGTTTCATCTGGAGAAGAGATAGTACATCATGGCTATAAGAACATCAATGTGAAAGGCTCTGATGGAGCCGTGGAGGGAGAAGTGATGTTTAAAGTCCCTGTTCATGCTCAGATGGCTCCTAAGATGGGGTTTCTCACTGTGTGCCACCCAGTGAGATTATACTAGCTGCTTCCAGAACATTTCAAATTGAGAAATGTTTTGAAAACAAGGTATGAGTCCATTACAATATGGTGATAATGGTGTTAAACATAATGTTCAGTACAGTCTAGAGTTTATTTTGTGATAATGACCTGCTGCCTCTACATCATGGCTACTCACCAAATAATTATATGTGGTGACGTGAAATGTACTTCTGTGATTTTATATATATGTTATTGTTTCCATTATTTAAAAAAAAAAAAAAATCATTATAATGTACAAAACAATCAATGTAGCAACAGGACAAACACTGCAAAAATTTTACAGTAATAATACTGATGTTCAGTTATTAGGGGCCAAGCACTGAAGGTCTGTAGGCACCTATTGTATCAGTTAGTGTTCTTTCTCTTCTTCTTCTTTTTCTTTTTCTTCTTTCACTCTTGAAATCTAAGGCATCCCATAGAGCCATATAGTAATGTTATGAAATTTAGCACACAGAAAGAAGACCGTCTTAAAAGAGAAGTCCACTTCCAAAACAAAGATTCACATATAATGTACTCACCCCCTTGTCATCCAAGATGTTCATGTCTTTCTTTCTTCAATCGTAAAGAAATTATGTTTTTTTGACGAAAACATTTCAGCATTTTTCTTCATATAATGGACTGATATGATGCCCTGATTCTGAACTTCCAAAATGCAGTTTGAATGCGGCCTCAAACGATCCCAGTCGAGAAGTAGGGTCTTATCTAGCGAAACAATCGGCTATTTTCATTTAAAAAATACAATTAAATACTTTTTATTCTCAAACGCTCGTCTTGTCTTTCTCTCCCTGAACTCTGTGTATTCTGGCTCAAGACATTTAGGGTATGTCAAAAAACTCCAATCGTATTTTCTCCCTCAACTTCAACAATCATTTCAAAATCATCCTACATCGCTGCAGAAGTACCGACCCAGTCTTTGCAAAGTAAACATGCAAAGAAGATCAAACACCCTTAACAAAAAAGGTAAAAAACAAACAAACAAACAAACAAAAAAACAGTGATATCGGACGATTTTGTAGTTGAGGGAGAACATGAGATGGGAGTTGTTCGCCATACCCTAACTGTCATAAACTGAAAAAAAAAAAAAAAAAAAAACAGTTCAGGCAGGTACTCATACCTTGACTCATACCAAGTTAAATAAATTTCCATTGGTCAAGACTTTTCACAATTTCAGTTATAAAATTATACAAAATATAAATGATAATTATAAAATTATTTCAATTACAAAATTCATTCATGCTCAGATCATCTTCAGAACATGCTGGCAAAAATTTATGAAATTCAAATTGATTAGTCAAAGCGCTCTCAAATAACACATGAATGGATCTGAGGAAGAGCACGCCAAAATGGACACAAGGCTATATCTCTGCGATGCTTAACCACAGAGGTCTCCAACCCTGCTCCTGGAGAGATGGCTATTTTTAAACCTATATTAAATCCTGCTAGAAAAAAAAAAAAAAACAACAGCTAAAATCAGCCTAAGCTGGTTGGCTCTTTTTTAGCTGGTCATAGCTGGTCAGCAGGCTTGTTTTAGAGGCATTTTGGCCACTTTCCTAGCTGATCAGGCTGGGAGACCAGCTGGGACAACCAGCTAAGACCAGTCAACCAGCTTAGGCTGGTTTTAGATGTTTTTTTTTTTTTTCAGCAAGTGGTTTGGCCAAAAATCACAAGACCACTCTCTTAAGATTTAGTGCAACATGATTCGTCAAACGAGTCAAACAATATCCATTTTTTTTTCATGTCAGCCATTTTGGGTTGTTAATTTTGTCATGCTATATTAAAATTGCTATATTATATTTTATCCTTACAAACTTTATATGTGTCATCAGCACTATGCCCTGAAGTTACTTTTAAGTTTGGGGCTGCTCCACCTTTTGCTCAAAAATTATAATGAATAATAATTATCATGGCGGCAGAGTGATTCCCATTTCGAGGTCCTTTGCAAATTCCACTTCCCTCTCTCCACCCTGTGCTTTCCTGTCCTGTCTTAATTAAAAAATAAATAAATAAATAAACTTTGTTGAGTCAACTTCAAATAATTTGTAACCTGGCTGCCTTAAAATTTTAAGTTCAGTCAACTCAAAAAAAGTTTATTCAACTTGAAATGTTTAATTATACTAAGTGACAACTTAGATATTTGAGTTAAATCAACTTAAAATTTTAAGGCAACTGGGTTACTTACCCATCTGTTAAGTTTTAGCAAACACAAATATCTAAGTTGTCACTTAGTACAACTTAACATTTCAAGTTGACTAAACTTATTTTAGTTGACTGAACTTAAAATTTTAAGGCAGCAGGGTAACAAATTATTTTAAGCTGACTCAACGAATTGTGTTTTTTATTTTTTACAGTGTATGCTGGATTTATGGATTTCGTGTTGATAGATGAAACAGCTGTGTAGTACTTAGTCATAGTTTTTTTATAATACTTTGACTTTGTTTTAAAATTAAAGATTGGACCACTGTGTGTCACAGGTGTCACTGCAGTTTTCTTCGACTACGGCTGTTCCTGGTGAAGAAAACACTCTCCGGATCTCAGCTCAGCCTGGTTCGCTGTGTGGCCTCAGTGCTGTAGATCAGAGCATCTTAATCCTGGAGTCTGGAAAACGTCTAGATGCTGACAAAGTAATATATATTTCAGACCTGTCTTCTGTTACTTCAATGACAATTTTCACGCTGAAATTACAAAATCACTGCATTTCTGCCATCCTTCTGTAGGTTTTTAACATGTTGCCAGGCAGGTTTTTTCCATATGACACTGAATATGAAGAGGATTGCATCGATATTAGATCCACAAGAAGTCGTCGATTTCTCCCTCCTACGTTTCCATATAATCCATGTGGGTTCAACCCTTACCCTTCAAGGATACGAGGAGATGCAGTCTATTATCGTTTCAGGGTAAGTATTTAAAATATTTTGGGTTTGAGGATTAATGTTTGATTGATTAGTGTTTTGAGACAAAAAAAATGCAGTTAGATGCATATTTTTTAACAACAGACTTTGTCTCTAATCTTTTTATATTTTTATCTGGATAAGGACATTGGGTTGAAGGTGGTGACAAATTTATTTATTAGACTGCCGACTTGTCAGAGTATGGGTAAGACATCTGTTTCTCTCTCTCTCTCTCTCTCTCTCTCTCTCTCTTTATAGATATATATATATATATATATATATATATATGTATTACATGCACATGTTCTAAAAATAAACTGTAATAGTGTCCTGTTGAAATCCATGCTGTGTTCCTATGGATTTTGTTTTCCCACAAGCTCCACCAGGTAAGACGTGTCTGCCCAGTCCACCAGGTCAACCAGGTGTACGAGGTCAACCAGGTCCAGTAGGTCCAATGGGTCCAATGGGTTCAGAAGGTTTAGTTGGAGGAGCTGGAGATGTAGGAGGTCAGGAAAATGATTCTTCCATATGAGGCTCATGAGGCTGTGCCTGAACACAATGCACCCCAAATAGCACATGTATGTCTGCACAATGTCTGTTAAAGATCACATGATCTGGAAAAAATCTTCTGTGTACAAACATCTGACAGACATCTGTAAGATGTCAGTTTTACATACATGCTAAATCATAAACATCTTAAAGACATCTAATAAACGTCTATTTGACATCTAAAAAGAAATGTCCTATAGACGTATTGCAGATGAGCAAACACCTAAAGAATTGCGTGTGTAAAAAAAAAATTACAGTTTAAGGTCCTTGGGGTACATTACAAATTAATGGGAAAAGTGAATGAATGGGAAAAGTGTTTTTTGTTTTTTTCTGTCAAAAAAAAAAAAAAAAGTAGTAAACCCGGTATTAATATAGATTTAAATATAGATTTTTAATATGTCCACTAGACGTATTGTGGATGAGCAAACTACGTCTTGCAGATATCTTGCAGATGTAAATGCAGACGTCAAATAGACGTCTCTGAGATGTACATGTGCTATCAGGGGACACTGCATATCTATTGTCTTTGCTGCCGTCTATTGCATCCCACATGTTTTTTCACTGACACGCCCCAAACTCAGAAATTCTGGGCGTAAATTAAATGTCAAGTTTCCCACTCGTAATAACGACTTTGTGGTGGCGTTCATGTGCGTTTAACTCGTAAATATGATCTCTCTGACATGCCTTGAACGCAACGTAACACCCACATAACAGATCCTTCTCAGATCGCCGAGTATTGATTGCAGTTATCTCTCTAATAGCGATAGCAACATTATGGCGCCAGTTCCCGTCCTAGTTTCTTAGTCTAATCTAGAGTCTGTTTCATCCGTGTTTCAATCCCAGCTGGGTTTATTTCGTCCTGTCTGTTTCTCTGCTTGCCCTGGATTTCGTTTGTCTTGCTGTTTCTGACTCTGGTTGCCCCTCGTCTGAACTACAGTTTGTCTGTTTGGAATTACCCATTTGCCTTGCTCCTTAGATTATGTTCACCATCAATTGACCCACCCCTGTTTAGCGGACTACTCTTGCGTTTTGCCTGTGCTATATCTGTTTGCTGGTGTTTGACCTTGCCTGTTACAGACCGTGTCTGTGAATAAAGCTATGCATTTGGATCCACCCGCTTCATTCCTCTGTCGCTCTGTAACAGAATCATCAAATTGCAGGAAGTTGAAAAATCAAGAAAAATACACTTGAAACAGACTTAAGTCATAGACTTGGACTTAAGTCATAATTTAAGTGATTTTTTCATAAAAAAATAATTTTTCATGGCGTAGTTGAGTAATTGTGCAGTAAATAGGTAAGCAACTACCAAATATTCATAAAACACAGCATAAATGTATAGTTGAGATTATTATTATTATTATTATTATTTATGAAACTTACCCACATTCAAGTGTTTATAAGTGTTTATACTTAAATGTATATTTTACATACTAGAAAGTAGGCCAAAGTAGTCTGTAGTGAATTTTACTTAATTAAATAAACTTAAAGTATATTTCTTTTTGGTGAGGGATTAGAAGTACACCTTTCTGTCTGTACTGTCTTGACTTGCTTGGTCTCTTTCATTTCTTTTGCTTTAATTCTAGTGCACTGATTCCTTTGCTAAACTGAACATCAAAGTTCTCACTCTCACCGAATGCCCTGACACTGATTCACCATGTTGGATTGGATTGGCCGTCAACAGACCTTTGACTTTACTAGTTGGGGCAATTGTGAAATTGCAAGGGCTTCATTTTATTTGCATAAATATACATAAATATACATACTCTGATGTGCTGCATAGCACTGTTTTCAATTACCCACAAGCAGCTTATGATCCCTGCACAGGACTGTTTTTGTGCCATCACCCGCAAACATTCTAATATTGTATAATATTGTATATAATTTTCGTGCATCACAAAGCCTCTATCAATATGTATGGTACTGAAATCACTTTTAAATGAGTGCTCACTGCAATGAGTGCTCATTTTCATATTCAGTTTCACAATCTTGTGTACTCTGTGTAAAGGGAGCACATTTTACATGACATTTACCAGTGAACACAGGGTCTTTTGAGCAGCAAATCCTCCACCATGGTCTTGTCAGTCATCTCTTCTTATTTTTGGACCTGTGATCAGTGAAATCTGATTTCTACAGCTAGTGTGTGGAGCAGAGCAGACCCCTTTAGTTTAGAATTGTAGCATAGTCGGCAGCAATAGCCTTGTGGGCAGCATGCCAACATGAAGCGCCGTTGTGCTAAAGGTGTCCTGAGTTTGAATCCTGGCTTGAGGACCTTTCCCAATCCCTCCCTCACTCTCTTGCATCTTATTGATAACAATAATAATAAATACTTTTTATTTTACAGTTCAGTATGGGGTGGTTCAGTTTTTTTTTTTTTTGGTGGTCAGGTACAGGAACTGAGAATGCACCTCTCATTCCCGAAGAAACCATTCGCACTTTCTTCCCAGAAACTTGGATCTGGGAACTTGTTGAGGTTGGGTGAGTGAATGATGAGTTAAAAAGTCTAAAGGTGCTACCCACCAACATAAAATATTTTTGGTATTCATTTGGTAAATGGCGTAATAAATGCAATTTGTTAAAATTTCTCTTCAGGGACTCTGGATCAGCTCAGGTTCCTGTCACAGTTCCTGACACCATCACCTCTTGGGAGACGGAGGCCTTCTGTCTGTCCTCCAAAGGTCTGGGTCTGGCTCCTCCTGCTCAGCTGACAGTTTTCCAGCCCTTCTTCCTGGAGCTCTCTCTGCCGTACTCCATCATCCGTGGGGAGATCTTTGAGCTGAAGGCCACTGTCTTCAACTATCTGTCCAAGTGCATCATGGTGAGATTTCAGACAACTCCTCTAATCTAGTCACATGAAATTTGCCACTAATCATGTGTGTTTGACTGACAGGTTAAAGTGACTCCAGCTCCTTCCTCAGACTACACTCTCAAAGCCTCCTCTGATGATCAGTATTTATCCTGTCTGTGTGCTAATGGAAGAAAAACCTTTAAATGGATCCTCACTCCTTCTGTTCTTGGTGAGTTTTCCAGTCTGAATCATTGTTTCTCAGTCTCTGTTGTATCTTAACGTACATGTCTTGTGTTGTAGGAGTCTTGAATATTACAGTCAGTGCAGAGGCAGAGGCGTCCCAGACTGTGTGTGACAATGAGATTGTGAGTGTGCCAGAAAGAGGATGCATTGACACAGTCACACGAAGCTTGCGTGTAAATGTGAGTAAAAACATATTATGCAAATACAATGCATTAATGCAAGTTATGTTAAAACTCTACCTTTACATTGCAATCAAAAGACCAAAAAAGCTAAATTGTGCTAACATTAACCTGTGTCCCTCAGGCTGAAGGAGTCGAAAAGACTAACACCCACAGCTGGCTCCTTTGCCCCAAAGGTTGTGGCTATGCACTTTTATGCCATATACAATGCTTCAAAAAGATTACTTTAAGAGAGCTTTAAATCTGCTTCCAATACTTGAATTGCTCTTGTGCCTTCATCTACAGGGCAAAACCTCTTGGAGGACGTAGATGTATTGTTTCCCACAAATATGATAGCAGGATCAGGAAGAGCTACTGTTTCAGTGCTTGGTGAAGAAGAAAAAAAAGTCATACCTTCACATCAATACCGTCTTGTGAATATTTTTAATGTAGAAATGTATAATCACATGTTCTCTTGTAGGAGACATATTGGGTCGTGCACTGAGGAATCTTGACGGATTATTACAAATGCCGTACGGCTGTGGAGAACAAAACATTGCTGTTCTTTCTCCCAATATTTACATTCTGCAGTATCTGGAAAACACGGAGCAGCTCACCTCAGTCACCCGAGGAAGAGCCATCGGCTTCCTGAAAAACGGTGAGATGCCATTCAAAATCATTTTATTCTGCTTACAATGATTTTCAGTGCATTTAAGAAAAATAATCCGAACCGAAATATTGAAAAGGGTATCAAAGGCAACTCAACTATGAGAATTCAGATGGCTCATATACTACATTTGGAAATGGAGAAGGAAATACATGGTATGAACTGCTGTTTTTACCTCATAAATTAACGATTGCACAAAAACCAAATGTCCAGCAATGAATATTGTTTCAAATGAAAAGATAGTAATATCTTAAAAACCACATCTCCAGATGTGAATGAAATTAAATTGAATTTAACTAACAGGCTGACTGCATTTGTGCTGAGGACTTTCGGGAAAGCACAGCGTTACATCTTTATTGACCCCCAAAAAATTCAGAATTCAAAGCAATGGCTGATTCGCCACCAAAGAGCAGATGGTTCATATGAGAGCAGGGGAAAACTCTTCAATAACAGGTAAAGGTAAAAATATTGCAAAGTATATAAGAAATGTTGATAAAAATCACTAAACATTTGTTTTCTGTGAAAAAAATAAAATCCTAACAGGTTGACCATCACAAATATCTAAACATTCTTAAAACACGATATATTTATTTGATATACAAATTGTTAATATAAGCTGTTTTTAACGAAGTGTATTTATTCATACTTACTGCATAGTATAAAGCAGAGCAAAATAGTTTTAAAAAACATAACATAAAATAATAAAATGTACTGCCTGAAATGAGCAATTTTGCTTCTTAAGTTCATTTGTCTTGTCACAAAATGCCAAAATTGCATGTTCATAATACATGCCTTTATTTGCTATCTGTGTATTTTAGGGGGGTGTAAGTGATGATGTGACCATCACTGCCTATATAACTGCATCACTACACGAGCTGGACACATCAGTTACAGTCAGTACGGTCTCAATGTTATAAAGCACAAACTGCATCTTATAAGGCTATTATATATTTGTCACCTACACTGTGTTTGTCGCAGGATCCTGCTTTGAGCAAAGGTCTCTCATACTTAAAGCGTTTTGTTGGCAATAACCGAAACACTTACACCACTGCTTTGCTCGCCTATACTTTCAGTCTGGCTAAAGACAAAGTGACTCGAGACTACCTTTTAAAAAAGCTCATGGACATTGGGATTTCAGAAGGTAAGAGCTCTGTAATAAGCTGTGCTTGTCACACTTTGAACTGTAGATGTAATTTATAATGGTTCCCAAATTTTTTTAAGGGTCTCGTCTCCACTGGTCTCAGTCTGGATCTGCTGATGACTTTGATTCTCTGGCAGTGGAGATCAGCTCATATGTGCTGCTAGCTGTTCTCACTACAGATCCAGTCACTCCAGCTGATCTGGGTTTTGCTAACAGGATTGTCAGCTGGCTTGTGGAGCAGCAGAATGCCTATGGAGGATTCTCCTCCACACAGGTGACTCAAACTACTCAAATCAAACATATGATTGATGAATAATGGGTTAAAGTCACATTACTGAACACATTTATTTCTCAGGACACAGTGGTGGCTCTTCAGGCTCTGTCTTTGTAAGCCACCAAAGTGTTCAGCTCTGACGACTCCAGCACAGTGACTGTACAGTCAGCAGGAGACACTCACCACTTTGATGTCAATCAGGACAACAAGTTACTGTACCAGGAGAAGCAGCTGCAGAATGTTCCAGCCAAATACAGCATTGAAGTGAAGGGATCAACCTGTGTGTCTGTGCAGGTTTGTGAAGTGCAGCAAAGCAAATTAAAATCACATCCTGCTTAAAGAAAACTTCTTATTATCTGTGACTCTCTTCTAGATGTCTCTTTTCTACAACATCCCCACTCCCAGGGAGTCTAAGGCATTACAAATATTTGTTAGGACTGGAGAAGTGTGTCAGAGAATGACCGGACAAATTCTGGATGTCATATTAGACGTTATGTTAGAAGAGATTCTGATTTACACCTGCAGTGCTGGAATGTAATTCTTTACTTGATTATTGTATATCTCTGTGTTTATACTTTTATCTGTTCAGGTATACCGGGACACAAGACAGTTCTAACATGGTCATTGTAGATATGAAACTCTTGTCTGGTTTCAAACTAGAGCCCTCTTCTCTGGATGCGGTAAGGCAGTTTGAATCAGCATCCACATTAATTTCAATTTTCGTTTTACTTTTATTTTAGTTTGTGCTAAAAAATGTTTTTTTTTTTTTATTTCCACAGCTAAAGAAATAGTCCAATCCAACAACGACCACGTGATCATGTATCTTCAAGAGGTGGGAATGATAACATGTGTGCTTAATAATGACAGACGGTTAAAATGACAATTAACTATAAAATCTGTTTTAAAACCTAATAGCATAGCACTGATTAATCTAACTTATTATGAATGCATTTATGCATTACAGGTTCAAAAGACCAAGGTCTTCCGCCAGACACTACGTATTAAACAGATATTCTCTGTTAAAAACCTCAAGCCAGCTGTTATAAAAGTCTACGATTACTACCAGACCAGTAAGACTAAATTACTCGGCACACACTTATTTCTACACATTAAAGTCTTGGCACCTTTATAGCTTGTTTCAATCTTATGTGCAGGTGAACGGTCTGAAGCAGAATACTTTAATCGCTGTTCCTAAAGAGTGATGCTGCAGAAGAAACAACAGATGTCTTCACATAAATTCAGCATATAACTCTGTGTTATTATATTGGATTAGCGTAAACAATTATGCAGCTGAAGGCTTTAATTTTCTTATTGTCTTGTAGGTTGCCATTTCTGCCATTCATGTTCTCTTCATTTGTGTTTTATCATTATAAACCACATTAAGATTGAGATGCACATAAGCTTTTGTTCATATCGGCTATTATTTTAGAGAAATTACTTGTTAACATGCAATAACACTTCATAGCAAATAAAATGCATTGATTACTGTTTGCCTATTCTGTATTAATTGTGAATAGACAACTCTTTATTCATGAAAAGAACAAATATAGACTGTGAAAAGTGTATATATATATATGTACGTATATGAAGAGTTCAGATCTGATATATTTCTTTAAAATGAGCATTTCTTTCTGGCTACTTTGTATAGGTTTCTATGTAAGTACTGGTACTTCTGATTGGGCTGAGGCTGGAATTTAGTGAGTTTGAAGTAAAAGTATTTGATGGACATATACTATGTGTCAGGAGCATTCACTCAGTATCATTATTTCATTTTTGACCAAGATGGCTTTTAGCTGGTTTTTGCATCTGAACTCTTCATATATATCCTCACTCATATATATATACACATATATATATATATATACAGTATATATATATATATATATATATATATATATATATATATATATATATATATATATATATATATATATATATATACATATATATATATATACACACACTTATATGAGGATATATTATTTTATTAGTTTTCCATATAATGTTTGTATTTTATTCTATTTCTGTCCAATACCCACACTTGCAGTCTTTGCACTTGACTACTTATATGTATATGATGTATTTCCTGTATTTGGCCCAAGTGTTCAAGTGGGCATGAAGACCACAAGTGAACATTTCATTACCTGATGGGACTTATAGTGTTGTAAAATGCAAATGTTTGCAGAGATTTATTTTTAGTTTCAACTTCAAAAATAAACTTCTAAACATCTGTACAGTGGTCTCTATAACAAATGACAGTTGTGGTTCTTCTAAGTAAGTGATAAAAAGCAGTTGCAAATGTTAATTAATAGGATGAATATATTAAGTAATTAATATACTTATCTTTGCAGAAATAAAAAAAAGTGCAACACTTTTATTTTACTTTTAAATAATTTGTAATATCTAATTATTATTATTAATATTATTATTTAACTTACATTGGAAATGTTTCCGTGACCTCTTGTGAGATCTCGGCAAATGATGCCTGATGGGATACAAGCCTTGAATACTGCTTCGGTGTGATGTTCAAGATAGTGTGGATTTAGTGTGTGTAAAGGGCACGGCCCTTTGGCGTTATTAAGACACTTACTTCCTGTCGCGTGCACACACTCTTAAGTGTCCAAGGCCACAAGTGTAGGGGGGTGTGGTTCAGGGAGGTCTGCAGGGGAAGCAAGAGACGGAGACGAGCGGTGAGTGCAAAAGGTCAAGTGAGGTCAAGTGCAAAATGATAAAAACTGTGTCTGATTGCAGTAATTGACGTGGAGAGACCAGATAAAAAGCAAGCAAAAAATGGGAAGTGGGAAAGACAGATTGGCCTGAAGACTTGTGCATGGTTGTAGAGGCTGAGTGCTGTGGAGAACTGAGAAACGCAGTACTTGATCTGAAATGTGACTGTTTATGGAAACGTGCACAGCGCAACTTTGTTCGCTTGTTTGTTATTAAAATCGATGAGTCTCAGTAAGTCAACCTTGTCTTCTTCATTCCATTCTCTGAACCACATAACACTGAGCCACTGGGAAACTGTGTAACAGTTGCATAAGGTGCGTGGTGTGGGCTGGTGCAATAGAAGCATCTGAGACAGAAGGCTACACCTTTATGCAGGAGATCAGTGAGCAGTACAGCATATTTTGTGAAGCAGAGGCTTTGAAGTCCTTCACACTTACTGTTCATCATTACCTAGCGTATGCAAAACTTATTTCAACAGAAGGCAAAAAATTTATATTTTGTAAAAAAAATTGTAAAATTCACCAAAAACTCAACCTTGGGGCACTATTTATTTTGTACCATCTAAGATCAGAATAAGCTTTATAGACCTTATACTGTAGCTCCTCAACAGGAGTGGAATGGGACCCTGCTCATCCATGGAAATGGGAAAAGCTAGAAAGGTAATGACTTAGTGGAAACTAGTGGACACTATAGGCACAGCGTATATTGTTTTAAGGACGACTCTACAGCCATCAGGCCCAAACTCAAGACATGAAGCACTGACTGACAGTGCTTGCAGGTTGCCCACTCACGACAAGGGCTGCAAGTCAGCTAACTGAAATGGCTTGAAGGGAGGGCCCAGGGGGGCCCTGAGGACTATATAAACAGTAAGTCCCATTTCTGCCACTTTGACTGTCCAGCCACAGAATAATGATTTGCCACGATGGTTGGTGCATATGCTTTGAGCGTGGAAGGGGTGCACCTCCTGTCCATGAGCTCTTGTGTAGTCTCCATTCTCCTGGAGTTACATTACCTCTGGACAGCATGTCCACTTCTTGGTTCCGTCTGCCCGGCATGTGAACTGTTCTCAGCAAGAGGAGATTGCACTGTGACGATAACAGGAAGGGAAGGGAGCAGCACTTGAGACTGCCTTGGTGATTTATAAAGGCTACCACCATCATGTTGTCCAAGTGGACCAGGACGTGGTTTCCCTTTAAGTTTGGTGGGAAGATTTTTGGACTAGAAGAACTAGCATGACCTCAAGACAGGTGATGTGCAAGCACTGCTCAAAGTCTGACCAAGAGCCAAAAGCTGGTCTGCCCTTGTACGGAGCTCCCTAACCTGAGTTAGAGGCATCTGTCTTGACCACCTTCCTTCTGGAGTGTCAGTCCCAACAGGATGCCTGATTGAAACAGGCAAAGGGTTTTCCAAGGGGCAACAGCTTTGATGCAGTGGTGGGTTACCCTGAGTTAAAAACTTCCAGGCGCCAACCTTAGGATGGAACATGGCCTTTGAGCCACAGCTGGAGAGGCTGTGTGTGAAACAGGCCCAGAGGAATCACAGAGGAGGCAGCTGACGTGAGACCGAGCATCTTTTGGAAAGACCTGAGGGGACGTGAAGACCCAAATCTAAATGACGCTGCTGAATTATCAGGTAGCATTCCGGCGTAATCCATGCCTGCGTGGGAGTTCCTGTTCCTATCTGACTAAAACCAGCCAATAGGTAATTCAAGATGGATTAAAGAAAGGATTCCCATTTGCCTCAGAGGGGAGAGAGCCACATCCCTGCACTTTGCAAAAGTGCGCAGAGCCAGAGACAGTCCGAATGGTAGGACTGTGTATTGATTAACCCACCTCTTGGACATGAATTTCAAGAATGGTATGTGAAGAGGGGCTAGATGGAGGGTACCCAGATCTTTGCCGGAATGGTGGCGAGCAACAGGCTGAGCTTTTTGCTTCAGATTTTAGCTTTGGCTTCTTTAGAGCCCAGCAAGGAGATGAAGGAGAAAAATGCTAATGAAATGGTGCTTAGACCCGACTTAGACGAGCAGTTGACTCCACTACTTTTGGCAGTTTCAAGCACCGATGGTTTGTGCAGCGACATGAACGTGAACACACCAGGCTTCAGCATCAGAGTAAACAGAGTTTTCCCCATAAGCGTCAACGACTTAACGGGAGAGACCGTTCGAAAGGAAACTGACTAAAACAAACTAGTCAATTCCCTTTCAAACAGTCCCTCCTGCTGAGTCGTTGATGCTTATGGTTGAAACTCCTGTTTTATATACACACACCACAGTTCAAAACTTCTGAGATTGGCGAGATTTTTTTTTATATCAAATTATTGCCACAGGTGGTTGGATTAATTTAACGTGCAATGTAGTTTAAGATTGCAATTATTAAATTCAGTGACATTAACATTGCTTACTGTATTTCAAATATTTATTCGTATATTTTTATTTAAGATTATGTTTTGTTTTATTTGTACTTCTTTTTAAGCCTGCCACCCTGTAGACCACAGTTAATCATCCCTGAGGTCATGTGACCAGTCAAATAAACAAAAGCTGTTTGGTAAAGTTTTAGATATGGTTAGATGCCTGCAGATAGTCTTCACATCCCTTCACGATGGCGTTTTTTCATATGTTACTCAAAAGAAGAATATTAATAACATATGTTTTATTGCTTTCTGTCTATCAAGGAACTTCTAATCCGTAAGTGTTAGAACCTTTTTTATTATTAATTTATTTTTTGTTAAATATAATCTGTATTCATTTCTATGTCCTTAAAGTTGTGTTTGTGTGCATGCTCTTATCTCAGAGTGACTATCATTTCATTTATTGAAAAGGGTGTTATTAAAGACGGCTCTTTCTTTTTGTAGGATTTTCATGGTAACAGTTCCAGGTGTTATAAGATCAGGCTCGGAGGCTAAACTATGTGTGAGTCTTCTAAGACCAGAAGAAAGTCTGCAGCTTACTATTTCTCTGGTTAACTTTAACCAGACCAGAACACTTCTACAGGAAAGAACTGAGAAGGAATTCCACCGCTGCCTTGACTTTCAGGCCTGTTGTTACATTTATATTATTCACTGAATAATACTTAATACTTAAATTAATATTTTCCATTAAAAAATCTATTTGTAAATAGAACAAATCTGAGCATCCTATATGCATGCAAGACCATGAATTTCAACTATTATTTTTTTCATTTCCAATATCTAAATGAAAGAATATTGTCTATTTGCTCACTAGAAAAGATGATACTGATTTGTAATACAACTGCATGTGTTCAACAGGCTCCTGAGGCTAATTCAGTGCAAGAGATCCAAGTGGAAGCTCAAGGAGAAAACACTTATCTGATTAAAAAGAGAAAAGTCAAATTCTTATCATATAATCCATTTACAATCATTCAAACAGATAAACCAATCTACAATCCTGGCCAAACAGGTATTTTGCTTAATATTCAGCCTCAGTGTGTTCTGATCACAGTCTTTTATGTACTTTTTATGTAATTATGTACACAGTTTTTATGCACTTTAATTGCCTTGATGTTTTATGTCCTCCTCAATTTTACAGTTCAGTTCAGGATTTTCACCGTGGACCTAAACTTCAAGCCAATTGATGAAACAGTAGGTTGCAATTTTTTCATTTTTAATTGTGGGTAAAGAAGACGTGATATTGGTTGAATGTTTAGCTGACCTTATTGGTCATGTTTGTATATAAATGTTGCACAAATATAGGCCTACCTGAAATTCACTTTCAGACTTGGACCTCAGAGTAAACAGCTGTGGGCTGAAATTCAGTCATTTCTGATCAGTCAGTGTTATGCAAACCTGACCTAATATAATCTGTTTACATTCACAGTACAAACTCATAGGAGTGCAGGTAAACTTCATTTCTTGTTTTCCCCCTTTCACAGACACATTCTTTGTGCATAAATGTTATTGCTATGTTGTTTGTCGTCAATCCCTTCTCATATAAACAGGACAGTCGAAGGAACAGAATCAATCAGTGGATTAATGCCACATCAACCCATGGCAAGATTCTGCAACTTTCCCATACACTGAATCCAGAGGCTCCTGTTGGTTTATATGAGCTGTCTGTAGAAACTAGCAAACAAACACTTAAAGAATATTTTCAGGTTAAAAAGTATGGTGAGTATTAGCTTACATTTACAGTATTCTCCTAAAAATATAGGTTCCACAAAGGGGGCTTTCAGAACGAAGCCATAAAAAAACCTTTATGGAAAAAAACATTTTCCACTTTCAGTGAACAGTTCTTAAAAGAACCCTTTTGTTCATGGAACCACAGATGTCAATAAAAATTACTCTGAGTGAGTTTTCTTGTTTTGCCTGAATATTTACCTCTTTAGTTCTACCAAAATTTGAAGTGAAATTACACAAACCAAATACAGTGAGAGCAAATGAAGAGAAAATAAAGCTGGGGGTATGTGTGAGGTAAGATGATATGACATTAAATATTAACACGTTAAGCAGAAAGTTAAATTAATATACAGTATGTCTTCAACAGATACACACATGGGCATCCTGTCCAGGGTACCGTGAAAATGGGACTCTGCAAAACGATGCCATTCGGTCTTTATTATCCATATCAGACTCCACTCTGTGTTGATAAGTCAGCATTAGTAAGTATGACTAAATATATATATATATATATTTATATATATATGACTGTTGACAAATATGATGCAGGGCAATAACTCTGCATAAAAAAAAAAAAAAAAAAAAAAAAAATTGCAGGTATGTCCTAAAATTGAAGATACTGTTGCAAAAAAAATGCCCCTGTATGTGTTTTGTCACATAACCATATCACGTATCACACGATATCACATGGCCAGTAATAGCAATATAACACCAGTGCTGATTGTATCCCGATTTATCAAAATGAAATACATTTTAATGCCGAATCAAATAAAATATTTCTTTCTAAAGCTATACTTTTGTGTACTTGCTACTGTCTCATTTAACACAAAAATAGCTTTAAATAATCTTTTTTTTTTTTTTAATTAATATGTGATTAATTAGATTAATTAATGGATAGATCATGTAATTAATTAGATCTAAAAATTTTAATCGTCTGACAGCCCATATTTTTATTCACTCATTCATTCATAGTTGAATTACACCGGCTGTGTCTCTGAGATGTTCCCCATTTCACTCCTCATCAAGCAATCACAGATGTATTTCATGCCACAGTCTCTTGAGTTCACTGCATCAGTAACTGAAGAGGGGACAGGTTTGTGCTGTAACATGAATGAAAACTAAAGAGCTGATAAATGCACTGACAAACTGATAAATCAAAATACAGTTATGCTTACTTGATGGGTTGTTCTGCAGATTTCACTATTTTACCTTTTTATGCTTTCCAGACATCTCAATGAAAAGGACTGAAAATGTGTTTTTGAACTATACTATTGGTAGCATCAAATTTATTGACCTGCCAGAGTTCGTTGAGAAAGGAACAGTCATACAAGCAAAGGTTCCAGGAAATAAATCTTTATTGTTTCTAAATATTTAAACAATCATCATTTTGACTTGGCTTTTTTCACTTTATCTGAATTCTGTTTGACTGCCGTATGTCCTTGATGAGGTTCTGTTTTTCCACCAGGTTAAAGCTGAGTTCTCCAAAGGAAACCCATCTCCTTACTTTAAGGTTGTTGTTCACCATGCCCTGTCTCAGCCTCAAGAACTTACCACAGACATCAATGGGTTGGCCAATTTCACTATTGATACGTCTCTTGCGACAACTTCATCTATTTATGTATTGGTGCGCTTTTCATTTGTATGTGTGTGTATGCTAGCAAATGCTTTCAATTCAAAACAGTCCAGATACATTCCAGCATATACTCCAGAAATAAATGCTTCACTTACAGTTGCAGTGATGATACACATTCACCAGTGCAAATCTTTAAGCATTCTGTTATTTCTGCATTTATCTTAGTCAGTTGCAGCTGTTTTTTTTTGTTTGTTTTTTTTTGACCTTGTGTTTTATTGATCTGGCAGGCACATGGTGCATTAACCAATCAGTTAGGTGGTCCATTCAATTTTAGATCTGCATACAAAACACTGCAAATAAAATCCAAAGAAAGCCCAGCAAAAGCAAGTCAACTGGTTATAAAGGCTCTAGAGGAACCGCTGAAGTGTGAGGAGGAGATCTCAGTAACCGTGCAGTATACTATTGCTGGAGAGACAATTGAAAGTGGTTCTGTTACCATAGTCTACCTGGTGAGTGCAGAAATTAAGCTGAATTCTGCACAGACATTTTTCCATTCAGCTATTTTATTCACTGTGCTTTTCACTTTGTTTCAGGTTTTATCTAGAGAAGCGATAGTACATCATGGCTATAAGAGCATCGAAGTGAAAGGAGCTGATGGAGTCATAGAGGGAGACGTAATGTTTAAAGTCCCTGTTCATGCTCAGATGGCTCCTACGATGGAGTTTCTCGCATACTGTGTGTTGCCCAGTAAGATTGTACTAGCTGCTTCCCGAACATTTCAAACTGAGAAATGTTTTGAAAACAAGGTATGAGTCCATTACAATATGGTGATTGTATGTATGTAAAAAGATGTAAAAATGTACAGTCTCTGAGTTTATTTTGTCATAATGACCAGCTGACTGACTTATTACATGCCAATCACCAAATAAGTATTTATGTGGATAGGAACTGTTGAAATACTTCCATAATTTTTAACTGTATCGTCAACTAGCATTGACTTGATGACAGCAAATATTAGGACATTTTAGATCTAAATGTCAAATCTTCTAAATGCCATATCAGAAGTATTCCTAATAGCCTTGTAATAATTAGTCAGAATATTTAGTAATGATTGGTTAAAATACTTTCATTTTGTTTTAAAATTAAAGATTGGACTACTGTGCGTCACAGGTGTCTCTGCAGTTTTCTCCGACTACGGCTGTTCCTGGTGAAGAAAACATTCTCCAGATCTCAGCTCAGCCTGGTTCACTGTGCAGCCTCAGTGCGGTAGATCAGAGTATCTTAATCATGGAGTCCCAAAAACGTCTAAATGCTGACAAAGTAAGATATATTTTTGCTCTGTCTTCAGTTTTGACACTTTTCAAAATGAAATTCCAAAATCACTGTTTCCATCCATCTGCAGGTTTTTAACCTGTTGCCAGTCAGGCTTTTTCCATATGAGATTGAAGAGCAAGAGGACTGCATTGATATTAGATCCATTATAAGTTCTATGTCTTTCTCTTCACCACCTCCACCTTCACCTCCATATACACCTATGCAAACCCACCCTTACCCTTCAGAAAGTAAAGCAGATGCTGTCTATGCGAGTTTCAGGGTAAATATTTAAAATATGGGGGGCTTGCGGTTTGTTTCATTTAAATTGTGGTTTATTGTGGTTAATGTTTTGAGACAAAAAAAATCTACAGTTATTTTCATCGGAAATACATTTTAGTAACAGATATTGTCTTATCCTATTTTACATTGTCATCTGGATAAGAACATGGGCTTGACGGTGGTGACAAATTTGATTATTAAAATGCCGTCCTGTATTAAATTCAGAGATGTATTGTATCAGAGAATGTTTGGTGGTAAGGCATCTGTTTATTTTCTCTATATATGTACCATGGATATGTTCTAAAATTAAACTGTAAAGTAAATGTCCTGTAAAATTCCAGGTTTTATGGGTTTTGCTTACCCACCATTTCATGGAGGTGTACCACAAACTATCCCCTTACTTCCTGACGTTGCACAATTGAGTCTGATGGATGTGTCCGGTGGAGTGGGTGTAGTGGGTGCAGTGGGTAGAGTGGGTCCAGGGGTTCCAATGGGGCCAGACGGTCTAGGAATTCCAGCTGGAGCAGCAGGTCCGGAATATGATTTTCCAATATATTTTAGTTTTTTTCTACCTGAGAATAATGACTTATGTAAATCTCGAAATTACCTTAAACAATTACTAAAACTACAAAATGGTGCATTTTTAAATCTATGCGTGTTTCATATATTGATTGCTTCTGACAGCACTGCTGCACCAACTAGCAGCTGTGTATGCGACACCCTGCACATCTCAGGTTCAAAAGTAATACTTGCCAACCTCTAAATGCAACTTAAAATCACTGTTGGCTATGAAACAGTTTTACTCGCCACTTATGAAATTGCGAGGGCTTCAGTTTATATATACACTATATTGCCAAAAGTATTCGCTCACCTGCCTTGACTCGCATATGAACTTAAGTGACATCCTATTCCTAATCCATAGGGTTCAATATGACGTAATATGAATCAATATGACCCTATAACAGCTTCAACTCTTCTGGGAAGGCTGTCCACAAGGTTTAGGAGTGTGTTTATGGGAATTTTTGACCATTCTTCCAGAAGCGCATTTGTGAAGTCACACACTGATGTTGGACGAGAAGGCCTGGCTCTCAGTCTGCACTCTAATTCATCCCAAAGGTGTTCTATCGGGTTGAGGTCAGGACTCTGTGCAGGCCAGTCAAGTTCATCCACACCAAACTCTGTCATCCATGTCTTTATGGACCTTGCTTTGTGCACTGGTGCACAGTCATGTTGGAAGAGGAAGGAGCCAGCTCCAAACTGTTCCCACAAAGTTGGGAGCATGGAATTGTCCAAAATGTCTTGGTATGCTGAAGCATTCAGAGTTCCTTTCACTGGAAGGGGCCAAGCCCAGCTCCTGAAAAACAACCCCACACCATAATCCCCCCTCCACCAAACTTTACACTTGGCACAGTGCAGTCAGACAAGTACCGTTCTCCTGGCAACTGCCAAACCCAGACCCAGAGAACGCGTCTCCACTGCTCTAGAGTCCAGTGGCGGCGTGCTTTACACCACTGCATCCGACACTTTGCATTGCACTTGGTGATGTATGGCTTGGATGCAGCTGCTCGGCCATGGAAACCCATTCCATGAAGCTCTCTGCGCACTGTTCTTGAGCTGATCTGAAGGCCACATAAAGTTTGGAGGTCTAAACGATTGACTCTGCAGAAAGTTGGCGATCTCTTCGCACTATGCGCCTCAGCATCCGCTGACCCCGCTCCGTCAATTTATGTGGCCTACCACTTTGTGGCTGAGTTGCTGTCGTTCCCAAACGCTTCTTATAACTTATGTCGTTCCCAAACGTTCTTATAATACAGCTGACAGTTGACTGTGGAATATTTAGGAGCGAGGAAATTTCACGACTGGACTTTTGCACAGGTGGCATCCTATCACAGTTCCACGCTGGAATTCACTGAGCTCCTGAGAGCGACCCATTCTTTCACAAATGTTTGTAAAAACAGTTGCATGCCTAGGTGCTTGATTTTATACACCTGTGGCCATGGAAGTGATTGGAACACCTAATTCTGATTATTTGGATGGGTGAGCAAATACTTTTGGCAATATAGTGTATATATTTATATATATATATATATACATTTATATATGTGTGTGTGTGTGTGTGTGTGTGTATGCATATATATATAAATACTTATTTTTTATTTTACAGTACAGTGTTGGGTGGTTCAGGTTTTCATTGTTTATTCCTTTTGTATTTTGATGATTAATTTGTAGCAGCAGGAGTGAGTGCAGCTGGGATTTCTTTCACACCTCCACCCACAGAAACCATTCGCACATTCTTCCCAGAAACTTGGATCTGGGAACTTGTTGAGGTTGGGTGAGTGAATAATGGGTTAAAAAGGCTGAAGGTGCTAGCCACCCCCTTAAAATATATTTAATACTCATTTGGTAAATGTCACGTTAATAGATGCAAATTTGTTTTCAGGGACTCTGGATCAGCTCATGTTCCTGTCACGGTTCCTGACACCATCACCTCTTGGGAGACGGAAGCCTTCTGTCTGTCCTCCAAAGGTCTGGGTCTGGCTCCTCCTGCTCAGCTGACAGTTTTCCAGCCTTTCTTCCTGGAGCTCTCTCTGCCTTACTCCATCATCCGTGGGGAGATCTTTGAGCTGAAGGCCACTGTCTTCAACTATCTGTCCAAGTGCATCATGGTGAGACTTCAACCCTGTCCTCTAATTCAGTTATATCAAATATGCCACTAATCGTGTGTTTGACTGACAGGTTAAAGTGACTCCAGCTCCTTCCTCAGACTACACTCTCAAAGCCTCCTCTGATGATCAGTATTCATCCTGTCTGTGTGCTAATGGAAGAAAAACCTTTAAATGGATCCTCACTCCTTCTGTTCTTGGTGAGTTTTCCAGTCTGAATCATTGTTTCTCAGTCTCTGTTGTATCTTAACGTACATGTCTTGTGTTGTAGGAGTCTTGAATATTACAGTCAGTGCAGAGGCAGAGGCGTCCCAGACTGTGTGTGACAATGAGATTGTGAGCGTGCCAGAGAGAGGACGCATTGACACTGTCACACAAAGCTTGCGCGTAAATGTGGGTAAAAACATATTATTAAAATACAATGCATTAATGCAAGTTACATTATGTAAAACTATACCTTTACATTGCAGTCAAAGACCAAAAAAAAAGCTAAACTGTGCTAACATTAACCTGTGTCCCTCAGGCTGAAGGAATTGAAAAGACTAACACCCACAGCTGGCTCCTTTGCCCTAAAGGTAATGACTGTACACTTTTATGCCATAAAAATATTTTTAAAAGATTTTAAAGTAATTGCTTTTGATTTAGTTTATGATTTTTGTGCCACTATTTACAGAGCAAAGCCTCTTGGAGGAAGTAGATCTAGCATTTCCTAAAAATATGATAGAGGGATCAGGAAGAGCTACTGTTTCAGTGATTGGTGGGGAAAAGCAAGACATAATACTGCCACGTCATACATGTCACAAGATACTGTCTTGTGATTATTACTGATGTAGAAATGTATAATTACATTTCCTCTTGTAGGAGATATATTGGGTCGTGCATTGAGGAATCTTGACGGATTATTACAGATGCCGTACGGCTGTGGAGAACAAAACATTGCTGTTCTTTCTCCCAATATTTACATTCTGCAGTATCTGGAAAACACAGAGCAGCTCACCTCAGCCATCCGAGAGAGAGCCACCGGCTTCCTGAAGAACGGTGAGATGCCATTCAGAATAATTTCATTCAGCATAAATTGTTTTTTAGTGCATTTAAAGAAAATAATCTGAACCGAAATATTGAAAAGGGTATCAAAGGCAACTCAACTATGAGAATTCAGATGGCTCATATACTACATTTGGAAATGGAGACAGAAATACATGGTATGAACTGCTGTTTTTACCTCATAAATGAACCATTGCACAAAACCCCAATGTCCAGCAATAAATATTGTTTCAATCAAAAGATGGTGGTATCTTAAAAACCACAAATCTCCAGATGAGTCTGAATAAATGTATTAAATTGAATTTAACTAACAGGCTGACTGCATTTGTGCTGAGGACTTTCGGGAAAGCACAGCGTTACATCTTTATTGACCCCCAAAAAATTCAGAATTCAAAGCAATGGCTGATACGCCACCAAAGAGCAGATGGTTCATATGAGAGCAGGGGAAAACTCTTCAATAACAGAATGAAGGTAAAAATATTAAAAGGCATATTACAAATATTAATATAAATCAGTCAATTAAAAAAACATCCACTACAAATAGCTACATTAATTACATATCATTTCTAAAACAAGATATATTTATTTCAGACACAAAATTGTTAACATTCATAATTGTTGATATAATGAAACAAAATTTGTATGATCATAATTTAAAATGATGAAAGGAAAAAGTATAAAAAATATATAATATAGAATAATAAAACATATTGTCTGAAGTCTTAATGACTTTAGCAATTTTGCTTCTCAGTTTCATATGTCTTGTTATAAGAAGTCAAATTTGTTTTTGTTTTTTAAATTAACATTTCCATAATAGATGCCTTTATTTGCTATCTGTCTATTTTAGGGGGGTGTAAGTGATGATGTGACCATCACTGCCTATATAACTGCATCACTACTCGAGCTGAACACATCAGTTACGGTCAGTATAGTCTACATGTTTTCAAGCACAAACTGCAATATTTTATAAGGCTCTTATGTATTTGTCATCTGCACTGTTTCTGTTGCAGGATCCTGCTGTGACCAGAGGTCTGTTATACTTAAAGCGCTTCGTTGGCAATATCCAAAACACTTACACCACTGCTCTGCTCGTCTACACTTTCAGTCTGGCGGGAGACATGGACACTCGACAGCAGTTTTTCAAGAAACTGGAGGATGTTGCTATTTCAGATGGTAAGAGATTTGTTTCTGATGACTGCTTCTGTTGTCTTTGATGACTGTATTGTTGTTTTTTGTTGTGTCCATTGAGTTACTGGTGTCTCTTTTGTCCACATGTCCTAAAGGGTCTCATCTACACTGGTCTCAGTCTGCATCTGCTGGTGACTCTGATTCTCTGGCAGTGGAGATCAGCTCATATGTGCTGCTAGCTGTTCTCACTACAGATTCAGTCACTCCAGCTGATCTGGGCTTTGCTAACAGGATTGTCAGCTGGCTTGTGAAGCAGCAGAATGCCTATGGAGGATTCTCCTCCACACAGGTGACTCAAACTACTCAAATCAAACACATGATTGATGAATAATGGGGAAAAGGTACATTACTGAACACATTTATTTCTCAGGACACAGTGGTGGCTCTTCAGGCTCTGTCTTTGTACGCCACCAAAGTGTTCAGCTCTGACGGCTCCAGCACAGTGACTGTACAGTCAGCAGGAGACACTCACCACTTTGATGTCAATCAGGACAACAAGTTACTGTACCAGGAGAAGCAGCTGCAGAACTTTTCAGCCAAATACAGCATTGAAGTGAAGGGATCAACCTGTGTGTCTGTGCAGGTCTGTGAAGTGCTGAAAAACAAATTAAAACCACATTATGATCAAATTATAGCTTAAAGAAATCTTCTAATGTTTTGTGATTCTCTTCCAGATGTCTCTTTTCTACAACATCCCCACTCCCAAGGAATCTAAGGCATTACGAATCATTGTTAGGACTGGGGGAGTGTGTCAGAGAAGGACCGAACAAATTCTGGATATTGTATTAGATGTTATGTAAGAGCAGATTCTGATTTGCACCTTCAGAGTTACGACTGAGTTCTTTAATTGATTATTCTGTTTCTGTATTTTTATACTTGTTATCCGTTCAGTTATACTGGGACACAAGACAGTTCTAACATGGTCATTGTAGATATGAAACTTTTATCTGGTTTCCAACTAGAGCCCTCTTCCGTGGATGCGGTAAGGCAGTTTAAGTTTAAAAGCTGCACATTTCCCAAAAATGTTGGTAATGTTTTAGTTTGCACTAAAAATGTTTTTCCACAGTTAAAGAAATCAGTACACCGTGTTGAATTCAAAGACGACCATGTGATCATGTATCTACAAGAGGTGGGAATGATAACGTATGGTTTAAAACAACAACCAGTGTGATTAAGATCACAGTTAACTATGTATTTTTTGCAGATTCAAAAGTACATACTTTTCCGCCAAACACTACGTATTAAACAGATATTCTCAGTTAAAAACCTCAAGCCAGCTGTTATAAAAGCCTACGATTACTACCAGACCAGTAAGACTACATTACTCAGCACTCATTCATTTATACACGTTTAAGTCTTGGCACCTTTGCAGCTTTTTTCAATCTTGTGTGCAGGTGAGCGGACTGAAGCAGAATACTTTAATCACTGTGCCTAAGGAGCGATGCTGCAGAAGAGAACAGATGTCTTCACACAAATTCAACATATAACTCTGTGCTATTATGTTGGATTATTACGCAAATACATGCAGTAGGTTGACAAACATTTTATGAACCAAAGCTAAACTAAAAAAAAAAAACCTGGAAAGATGTACAGAAACCTTTGCTCATTTATAGGCTTTTAAATTTAGAAATATATTATGCATGTTAGCTGACAATATGCAGTAACACTGTATCTTTATAGCAAATGTAAATGCTTTAATTACTGGATATATCTCTGTAACTTCATGAAAAGAGCAAATAAAAGTATCACTGTAAAAAGTCCAGTAAAAGTGGCCCATGTTGTTCTTTTAGATGTTTTTAACATGTTTTAATAAAAAATACTAAAATTAATGTCCTCATAGTAATGAATATCCTCATATACACAGCCTCATATATAATAATACTAGTATTAAAGGGGTCATCGGATGCCCGTTTTCCAAAAGTTGATATGATTCTTTAGGGTCTTAATGAAAAGTCTATAATATACTTTGGTTAAAAATTCTCAGTGGTAGTGTAAAACAACACCCTTTTTACCTTGCTATTGTTCTTTTAAATGCAAATGAGCTCTGCTCGCCCCGCCCCTCTCTTCTCTCTGTGGAGTGACGAGCTTGTTTACTTTAGCCGCATTTTGCTGCTAAACTTCCTAATTAGCATATTATTAGGAAAGGCGATCGCAAAGATTCATAAAAAAAACCTTATACTCACTTCTGCTGTAAGTGAAGCTGGATCATGAATGATTCGCGCGAACATAGAAGGATATATGTAAAGTTAGATCGGAAGGCGCATTCCCTTCACAAACAAATGTAATCCACTGCATCTCCAGCGGCTCGGATGTCGGGAGTAAATGACGACCACTATGTTCATTATTACATCCAGCAACACAACACCTCAATCGCTCAATCGGAGATATTCTTGTCTAACTTACATCCCTGCTCTGGTATCGAAACAGTGGAGGTTGGACTTTGACAGCTGATCTGAGGTAAGATGCTGATGTCAATCAACTATCGTGGGAGCCGCCTCTGTCGGTGTGACACCACATATTATTTTTACAGATTAATTAAAAAACCACTGCATGGATTTTTATCATTATAGGGTAGATTTGTACATACACTGCCAACACACATTAATGTTCACACAACATGAAAAAGTAAACTTTGCATCCGATGAGCCCTTTAAGGTATTGCTAGAGTGAAGTAAACTTTAAAAGTTTTGAGATATGTCCATAAAAACAAAAAAAAGGTAGAGTTGCAACCGAAATCATTCAACACCCAAGAGACTGCAGTACAAATACAAGCTTCATTTGGATAGACTTGTGGAGTTCTGGAAGAATGTTTTATGGGGTGATTCGACCAAACTGGAACATTTTGGATCTATGGATCAGCGGTATGTCTGGTGCAAAAAAGGCAAAGCTTATGAGCAGAAGAACCATCTTCATCATCAAACTTAGAGGTGGATCACTCCTGTTATAGGGTTATATTTGTGTTTTATTGTAGCAGGAAGTGGAACATCATGGATACTTTGAAGTATCAGGCCATTTTGACAAGAATTGTGATGTCTTTGGTGCAAAGGCTGAACTTTCCTGCAGGACAATCATCCCAAAGTATATCCAAATCTATACTTATGCTTGGTTCAGGGATCAGTCATAGAATGTTCTTGAGTGGCCTGTTCCATAGTATTTCTTAATATCTTGAATTAGCTTTCATTTTTGTTTAGTTTTCAATTTAATTGAAGTATTTCGATTCAATTTCAAATTTCAAAGTACTTATTTCAGCTAGTTGCAGTGATAATATTTCTGATTTTTTAATGTTAGCTTAACGAGTTCTAGTTAACATTAACAACACTGATCCATGCAACTGCTTTGCTCAAAGTTTGCCAGAAGCTCCTACACGGGGAGGCTGCAGACCTGGAGCAGGGAGATTTTACACCCTTGTTTTCCTGATGCGTCCAGCAGGGGGAGACTGTACAGTATGAGCCATCAGAACAACAGACCAAGTCTAGAAGAGAGACGATTAAGAGGTATGTTGTCACTTATAATTGTTCAGCAGTCGTGCCACGTTGCAACATTTATAATTAAATGATTAGCTAAGAGCTGTACTAAGAGTCGTACAGAAGTAGGGTTGCGCAGGGCACAAACTAACGTGGGGTTAGTTGTAACACGACCGGTTTAAATATTTCTACTATTAATATTACTATATAATATTATTAATACTATTACTAATATTAATATTTCTATTTGCCATAGCAACACTATACAGAGAAAAAAGTGTGCCAAAATTCAAAAGCCTTTTGAAGATATCGCTGAATATTTATTTTACCATAGTAAAAGTAATTTCTGGCTCAAGGAAATTTTTAATCTCCGTTTTTAGTATTCATTTAAAATGAGACAAATCTGCTATTATTTTGATCTTCAGTCTGTTATTTATCAGCTCAGGTAGTTTATTAATGCTTGGCAAACCAGCAGAAGACACTAACCGGTTTTATATTTCAGTCGCGCTGATGGGGAACGTTGTAACACTGCGTTACAATCTGCCCTGCTATTAAACTTTGCTATTCTATGGCATTAGCTATGCAATTTTCGCTATTTACTTTTATGGATTTTAAAAAGAAACCCCAAGAAACAGGTGAATAAAGACTGACAATTGATGTTTAATGTTGAGAAATTATTATTTCAAGAAATGTAAAGCATTTACATTTGTCTCGTGTTCTATGAGAGCTCTGTTTGGAGGGAGGGGAGTATTTTTCTGAATGTCTAAATGTGTTTCATCTATTTGCGCACATTGTTTTCAGCTATACTGTATAGTTATGTTTTGCGATCATAGCCGTCCTACGCATGGTTGCGATGTGTTCACTGTGAACCTCAAAAATTAGACTTTTTTTTTTTAATTTTTAAAAACGTCATTATTTTATTTGAATTTTTTTTTTTAGTTTGTCGTGTATATTTTTTCTCTCCATCATATAACATTTTAAGCTGTCATATGGTAATGTTACAACGTGCCCCTCACATGCTACAATGTACCCCACCTATTGGGAATGTTGTCACTTTCTTTTGAGGTAAATAACAAAAATCATACACACTGTAATTATGAAACAAAGCTACATACAGTCATGTGAAAAAGTTCGGACACCCTATTAAATTTCATGGTTTTCTGTGTCAGGACATAATAAAAAACTATCTGGTCCTTGGCAGGTCTTAAAATTTGGAAAATAAATCCTCAGATAAACATCATCATATGACATATCACACTGTGTCATTATTTATTTAAGAAAAATACAGCCAAGAGGGAAAGGCCATGTGTAACAAAGTTAGGACACCTTATGAGTCAATTGCCTGTAGCAGCAATAACTTGAAGCATTCATTTTCTGTGTGACTTTATCAGTCTCTCACATCGTTCTGGAGGAATTTGGACCGCTCTTCTTTCCAACGTTGCTCCAGTTTATTGAGGTTTGTGGGCATTTGCTTATGCACAGCTCTCACTACAGCATTTGAGTCAGGATGAGCTCTGGACTTGGACTGGGCTACTGCAACACCTTGATTCTTTTCTTTTCAGCCATTCTGTTGTAGATTTCACATTTGACTCTAGAATACTTTGATATACAGAGGAGTTCATGGCCAACTCAATGACTGTGAGGTGCCCAGGTCCTGTGGCTACAAAACAAGCCCAAAATAATCAGCCCTCCTCCAGCATGCTTATCTTTTGGTATGAGGTGTTTGTGCTGATATGCTCTTTAGGTTTTCACCAAACTTGGCGCTGTGCATTATGGCCACACATCTCCACGTTGGTCTTGTCTGTTTAAAGGACATTATTCTAGAAGACTTGTGTTTTGTTCAGATGCAACTTTGCAGACCTAAACTCTGCTGCATTGTTTTTTTTTTATATAGAAGATGCTTTCTTCTGCCAAGCCTTCCAAACATGCCACTTTTGTCCCATATTTTTCTAATGGTATTGTCATGAACTTTATCATTTAACATGTTAACTGAGGTGTAGTTCTTGGGTTGTCTGCCATTTCTCTGAGCTTTACACGGTCTGATCTTGGGGTGAATTTTCTGGGACGTCCACTCCTGGAAGGAGAGGTGTCTGTTTTAAATGTCTTCCACTTGTGAATAACCTTCAAATAGTTTGGAAATGGCCGATTTATCTTCTCAGATTGATAGCAGCAACAATTGCTTCTCTAAGATGATTGCTGATGTCTTACCTCCTTGGCATTGTGTTAACACACACCTGAAGGCCCCAGACCAGCAAACTGCCAAAGCTCATGCTTTTATAGAGGCGCTCAGACTTGCTGATGTTCAGTTAATCAAAGGTATTTGATTAGCAGTGCTTGACTGTTATTTACCCTCTTAATTCCAATATTAACAGTAAGAATGTCCTAACTTTGTCACACATGGCTTTTCCATTTTGGCTTTATTTTTGTTCAGTAAATAATGACACGGTGCAATTTGTCATGTGTTGTTGTTCATCTGAGGTTTTATTTTCGAAATTTTCAGAGCGGCCAAGGACCAGTTTTGTTTTAATGATGCCCTGATACGGAAAACCATGGAATTCAATAGGGTGTCTTATCTTTTTCACATGACTGTATTTGTACTAGACAAGTGTGAAATTAACGTGGATAAAAAATTATACTCTGAACCCCACGTGGATTTACACAAACTGAGAGATTCAAAAAGTGTTAGGTTGTGCCCCGCGCTCCCCTACTTATTGACGGTCAGGTAGATGTAAGTAGTAATATTTGTATTACTAATAGTATGCTATTTGCATAGCATGTTATTTAGTGCCACAGCTAAGAGACGATTACCACGTTCCTATGACATATAATGTCAGCAGCAAGCCAGTTTTTCACAAAAGGTCTCCCACCAGTGTACTGACCAGAATCAGACTCTGGCTACTGCAAGCAACAGCTGCATTCAGTTGCTGTGAATTAATATCATGCCAGTGTTACACAGTAGCCCTCTATGACGATCTATTGTACATAAAAAACACCACGTCTATTTTGAGGTAAATTAAATACTTTACAAAAAAAGGTAACAAGGGTTATGTCTCATTTCATTATTTATTTACATTTTTAGAACATTTAAGGGAGTTACTCTGCAACTCCAGATTTACACTGGATACAAGTAGTGTGTCAAGACTAACAAACATCCAAGTGAGGAAATTATTGTCCTTTTTGATGTGTTTATATATATATATATATATATATACAGACACACACACACACCCACCACATTGTTTGCTGTCAGAACAGATGACAGCACTTATAAACATCTGCATTTTCCATTTTCATCAAACATTCTGGTGTTTATCTTGGAAAGCAGGAGGAAGAGGTCAGCTTGCCCTTAGGGCTGCATGCCAAACCACTCCTTAACCCACACACAAACATACACTGTGGCAATCTCTTTATTTCCCGGTGCTCTTCAGACAGCCACAAGAATTATCCATGTGTCTCTCTCCTTAAGGCTGTGGTTTCAAACCACTCATGAAGGCAGACATCTCTCCCCCCTTCATTTTCAACTTCGACTTTTCATTCCATCGCTTGCCAATGTTGCTTGTGTAAGGGGGTTGACTCTTGTACCTTAAATGGTCTGATGCTTTCTTCATTCCTCCGGATTAAGGCTACAACGACGCTGGAACTCCTGCCCATACTCATGAATCCACTTATTGGCAACTAGAAAAGAAGACAGTGACGGCTAATATCTTAATATTGGTATGTTTTTTTCACAGAAATCCTACAGCTTTCTACAAATTTCTCAGAATATAGCACATGTAAGAACAGCTTTAATGTTTTTTAGGCTTAACAGGAGAGTAAACAAGTAAATAATAACAGAACTTTCATTTTTTTTATCCTATAAATACTCCTTTATCCATTAATTGAAGGTTTGCATTTTTCCTTTGCTGTTTTAATTTTCAACACTTCTTTTCCAAAGTTATTGCGTACAGTTTGAGCATTCCTGTAACTAAATTCATGGGAATTTGTATCAAATCAACTTATCAAATATATACCTTGAATGCAATGTAAGTGGCTTTGGATATAACAAGACATCATGTGATTCAACAATCATACCCCATTTATCGCCGACAATGACAGGGCAACCAGCATGAAGAGTGTCAACATTTCCTTGACCATTTCTGTGAAGATTCCACCAGAAGAGAGCACCATTCTGGAAAGCAAACATGTCAAAAATGAAGATGACAAATACACTTATTGTAACCAATCAGCTGGTACTGTAAATCCTATAACATAAAAACTAAAGAAAAAATCCCAATATAGGTACATTATGTTCATGTAGTCTAAAATCTTCTTTGAATGTGTATGTAATGCATATTCCCTTTTATCCCCTCCAAGAGGTTGTGCTGGAATAAAATCCCCTTAGTGGGTGGTGAAAACCTGAGCGCCTGGAGGTGAAAGTTCAAAATTCTAGATAGCTATCAGTCAGGTTTTCCAACAGTTCATTTATTGAAACAACACGACTCCCAGCCCTAAAGCTTTTGTTGTAACTGGATATCCAATGAAATGTCTGACCTCAATAGAATCTGTTATCACTCAGCATTGCAGGACATAGCATTCTGAAAGCTGTGCAATGTAAAATCTGGTTGTGTTTTGTCTTGTGTGAATCTGACTGTGAGAATAATGTATGGAATTTTATACCTCCACTACAGGAACACTGAAGTTGGCGTAAATAAAGGCTGTGAATCCTCCTGCTTCCACAGAGCTCAACTAAAGAGAGAAAAAAAAGTTTAGTTGGTGAATGCTTCCAAAACTCATATACTTACTTTCTCAATCCAAATTACATTGGCAAGATATTGTCTTTTGAATAGTCAGTCGAATCTAATTTTTAATCTAATTAATTACATGATGTGTCGATTAATTAATCTAATTAATCGCATATTAATCGCAAAAATAAAATTGACTGTGAAAATAGGCAAAATCTTTTTTAAATAGCCAAAATCTTTAAATAACGCGCGTTAAAGTATGCTTTACTGTGTTAAAATATTAAAAAGCATAAAAAGTATGCTTTACTGCGTTAAAATATTTTAATCGCGTTATTTTTCATAACTAATTAAGTTAACGCGTTAAACTGACAGCCCTACTTTTAAATGAAAGTAAGCAATCAAGAGCTTAACTATTATTTACTTACATATATCATGAACGTAGCCACTCGATTCCCAGTTTTTAGTCTGTACAAAGGACTAGAGTCAGACTGCCATTAAAAAACACACAAACACATTATCATGACATATAATGTACATACAATATAAATTATCAATAGGAAAATTCTGCATTGAAAATACTTCAGTTTTTCTGATTTTTTTTTTTTGTGTGTGTGTGTAAATGTGTGTGAATGTTTTGTAAAATATAGTGTAAAATAAATTATTGTAACTCACTGTGGCATGGTCAAAATGAGGTTCATAGTGTCCTCCTATGCCATAATTTACAACTTGGAGATATTCAGCATAAGGAAGCTGCACATTCAACCCAGTGACCATAGTGATCCGCCGGTCCACTTTGCCCACAACTCCATAGGCTGAATCTTTAAGCCATGCACTGAAAGATCATTGACAAACATTGTAATGTGAGAGCCACTTTACACACTAAGCAAGTGGAAAAAGAGGAAAAATGGCATATTATTGGAATATGTATATATTGCTGTAAGTTTTATCAATGCGATATGTTTGTTTTGAATGTTAAGCAGTATAATAGCATATAAATAAGCTGACTGAACTTTGATTTCATGGAGTCTTAAATTATTTGTACCTCTTGCTGATGCGATATTCTGCAGTGGTCTGATTTACTCCTGATGCCACCACTGATCTTCTGAGCTGAAGGAAAACATGAAATTAAATGTAAATATAAATATAAAATATATAATTTAATCACTGTAAAGAACAAAAGTACACATTTGAAGATAGATGCCGACAGAGAATTGGAAAAGAATACAAATAGATAAAATCAGACCATAATAATCTCCTGCAGTTTCTGTGAGAATTTCAAAAAGAAAAAAATACTGAACTCCTGGCAGGGAGTTTTAATCCAGCAAAAAAAGGATGGAAACACATGATTTAATGCTCCGTCTGCTCCCACAAAAAGAAAAAAAAAACACTCTGGGTGGAATAAATGACGAGCTGTGAGAACAGTTGATTCCGACCGCATGACTTATTCACATAATGTGCTCTTCATCTTCTCTCCAGCTCAGTTAAAGGCTGGCTCATGTTGTATGGTTAAATATGCCTGGAAGAAGAGGAGAAACTAGCCCACAAAAGTTTGTGTCTCTCTTGAGAAACCGGCTTTATACAGACACTTTGAAGAGGCTCACCATGTTGAGCTGGTCACTAGCTGGCATACATAGTTTGTTTAAGCAGTAAGATGAAAAATGAGTGAAAGTGAGAAAGTTAGAAAATGAAAGCTGGAAAAACTTAGCTGAGAACTGGCAACAAGTGAGAGCTCTCGTCTTTGCCAACCATTTTCCCTCAATCCAGAAATTATCCAAGTAATGTAAAGGACTTAATAACATTCCAGTTTTTGGTCCAAAATACACTCTCTCTTGCTTGTACTTAATATTAAAGGCAACATTATTCATGCAGCATCATTAGTAATGCCTTGTTTAATTTTAAATAAATTACTTTCACATCTTTGTAAAAGTCTTAGTGATACTCCTTGCATGTCCAATTCTGTTTGTTTCCACATAAAGGCACTCACCCCTGGAGCGGCATATTCTCTGATGCTTTTAGCTTCAGCTTGGCTGACAAAGCTATGGAAGAGCACAACATAAGGGTGCAGGCTGATTAGCTCTCGTTTGATTGGTTGCAAAAGTAGACCAGGGCTTCCATTGGTGAAATAGTCACAGAACAACCTGGGGTTCTCAAAATGCTTTGACTGTCAAAAAAAAAAAAAAAAAAAAAAAATGCATTGTTATTATTAGACACAACATTATTATTATGCAGACAAGCACCAAATGTACTCATTGGTTGAGCCAAAGTTGTCATTGCCCAACATAATGAGTAGACAAAACAAACAGACTGAAATTCCATTTGGTGCCACTAGTCATGCAGAAATTAAGATTTAAAGTAGGTCATTATTTCATGTGACCTTCTTCATGATCCAAACCTGACGTAATTCACTTACTGTGCAATTTTCTTCAGGCTTTCATGGGAAGAATTCTACCAAGCTCCACAGAGGATTTGCCACAACTTTAGACTTTTGTTGCTTTTTGTACTTCTCTTTTTTTTTTACGAGAGACCATATCATTAATGAGACCTTTAGTGGAAGTTCGTCTGTTCAAAAATGTCCCTTTAAATTATTTTTCTTTTGCTAAATGATGTGACCCTGGACCACAAAACCAGTCATAAGTGTCACTGAAACTGAGATTTATACAGCTGAATAAATAAGCTTTTCAGGTTGTCCAAATGAAGTTCTTAATTTTTTCAAAATTAAGTTTTGATATATTTATGGTAGGAAATTAACAAAAAAAAAAATCTTCATGGAACATGATCTTTACTTAATATCCTAATGATTTTTGGATCATTTTGATCCATACAGTGTATTTTTGCCTATTACTACAAATATACCCATGCTACTTAAGACTGGTTTTGTGGTCCAGGGTCACATATGTGCTAACATTATTTATTTGTGTAGTTTATAATACTTTCAACAACACATGGTACTGAATAGCAAGATTTAGCCTCTGATTAACACTACATTGTCTGAATACAAGCTGTTGAGCATAGAGTGGAATGATACCTGAGAACCTTTTGTTTGACACAGCTTCTCATAGACATTCCTTGTTCTCAGATAGGTGGAGTCAGGCCTTTTCAAAACCAAGCTTTGGTTAGTAACAGCTGGACTTTCATCAAGAAGCTTCTCATACTTCTCCACATTGAAATGTACCCTACTGTTCATAGGATCTAGAAGACAAGATTGAAATTGCATTGTGATGAAATATGAAAGAGAATTTTACATATAGATTTATATTTCTATAAAAAAAATAAATGGATCTTTTTGGCCAATTTTGTTTTTTTCTCACTGTCTCATTTATTGCTGTTGGCTGATAGTAGAGTGCAGAGGTTTACCATGAAGCAGTAGTTCCTGGGAGAGACTGAGGGCGTAAGATATGTTTCCAGTCTAAAAAGCATTAAAAATAGTTAGCAAGTGCAAATTCTTCACTAGATTGCAAAATTCAATCTTTGGCCTTTTTATACCTAGTATTAAAATCCATTTAGTGATCCAATCACAAGAGGTTAGCCAAGACACATTGCTGTTTAAATCTACTTGGGAAATGAATCTCCTGTGAGTCCAGATTTTGAGGGGAATATTTAACAGGGGAACATTTCAGGGGAAACCCTATACTGTAATTGTTAGAATGGTCACAGATCAGCGGTCTCCACGTAAAACTGATCGTGCAGACCAAACCATAAGTTGTAGAGACTTAAAACTTGGAGTGATGGTAGTACTCACACCGCTGACAACGTGACCAAGGCTCGCTCCAATCGGCCTGACGGAGGTGCCACAGCGAACAAAAGTACGGAATCACTCATAACTCCTAAACTGTCAGTCGCAGACTCAAGTGTCTAATGTCATTGGAATCCTTGGCTCACGCTGGACAAAACGCATACCAGATTCGATCGTGAGCCTGAAGAAATTTTCGGGTATTTTTGGCTCGATTGGAAACAAACCAGTGCAGTAAGATTCTCTGGAAAGTGAATATCTATAATTATCCAAAAAAAAAAGTTGAACTTTCGACTCACCGACCAAAGGGATGCCAAAACGTTCAAAAGGACAGGGCCACTTTTAGTAAAATGCCTAGAACTCCTGAACAGAATGAGGTATCTCCACCAAACTCAGAACACTTATGTAAGGGCTCAGTCTGAGGTCACAGTAAAAAAAAAAAAAAAAAAAAAATGGGGAAAATGGGTATAACTGTACAACCATTTGTCCTATCAACATGAAAATCTGTGTGCACAGTCTTGGCATGAAGTGCCACAAGTGTCTACAAGGACATTTGCGTATCTCAAAAAACATGGCCGCCATTGGTCGATGAATTTTCAGCACCTGTTAGACAAGGTTAACGGAGGCCGTTTGGAATGAAACTTGGTGGGCCTGTTTAACTCTATATTTTTCATTTTCATTTTTATCTTAGTTTAGTTTTGTAATTTTAATGTGTTTTTTATGTCTATATAGTTCAGTAAATAAAATAAATAAAATACGTCAGGATGGTATATTTCTGAATACCTCCAAATGTGATTTGTCAAGACTGTTTAGGACCCTGTTTACACTGGATCAGATCACCCAAGATGGATCTTAATACCTGGTGTAAACATATTTATTTTACAAGATGTACCATACCTTAAAATGAGAGAAAGCTAAATGGTCAAGGGCATCTTCAAGTGTGCCTTCATTTTCTGGACTCCAATCTGTTCCTCGGAAAAGACGAACTGCCTCCTCAAACCACTGTACAGAATGGTAGTAATCTTCCAAATCATAGGCCACCTATAAGCATAAATCTTTCAAAGATGTAGCATAACACAAATAAGTCATGAAAATGAGGGGGAAAAAAGATGATGACATCCCACATATCTGACATTTGGATTCAAAATGCTTCTTACGCAATTCAGTCAAAAGCCATTTAGTCATTGGTTATTCAATGTATTATATGAATGTTAAAAGAAGTTGCCAATCTTTGGCAGCACAGCATATTTTACTTGGTAGTTTTTCAGATGGTGGTGAAGAGAACAGATGGTGCTTATTAAAAGAAGGCAACAAAACAGGGCTTGTGTCATGCATGACGGAATAAAAGTGTAAACCATTTGGTATTTTATTCACCACAAAAGAGGCATCAGATTCGAAACAAAAACTGAGCAGTATGGAATGTACATCAGGAAGTAACATTACGCTCAAGCGGGAACACATTTTTCCAAAGGTTTTCCCAGTGATTCACAACATTCCAAACTTTGAGAGTGTGAGCAGTAGTGATTCTCAGTTCCTCTAAAAGTTAAGCTTGTGACAAATAAGAAATGATTAGCTTCAATGCCATGCTATGCTTTGCAGACTGGAATTAATGCAGTGTGTCCTACCTTTCCAACAAGGAAGCAATCATCCCCAGATAGCGTATCAGGCACAAGAGGTTTGTAAATGTCAACAGCATTTCCATTTGTGATTCGCTGGAAGTGACCTCGCACAAGCCCCTCCACACGCAGATCATACACATCCTGAAGTCTCATCAGCCCCTGCGCTGCCCCCTGAAGGTCTTCCAGCTTGGGTAAGCTGCCTTCCATCCTCCTGTATCCCTCCCTGAGGGCTTAAAGAAAACAATAAATGGGGGTTGTGAAGGGGTAGAATTAAGTGAGACAAGCAAGCCAAAAGTACAGTGATAAAACATATGACAGTTACAGTTATGAAACTGTGGGTCAAGGCTTAGCTTAATTGCATATGTGTGTGAAGGTCAGCAAACTACCGTTAATATTTTCTTCAGCTTCATTGCTATGGACAACATTCATCCATTCAGACTTGAGTCTTTTGACCAGTTTGAATGCAACAATTGGATTAGCTATGGTAGCTGATTGCTCATTGTATATCCCACTGTGCAGTGATGTGACTCTTGAGAAGAATCTAAAAAAAGATCAGAGAATTAATAATATTTGGTTGTAGTTTATTATTATTATTATTTAAAAAAAAAAAAAAAAAAAAAAAAAAACGGTAAAACAACAAAATCAGTCAGATTTAATTAAAAAATGTTCTGTCAGCTTCAGTGTTGGCATAGTTGCATAATTGTATAATTGGTCATCTTACCACAAAAAAAAAAAATTAATTAATTAATAATAAATAAATAAATAAAATTATATATATATATATATATATATATATATATATATATATAATACAGAAATGCCCTTTTACAATTTTGTCGTTATAATTATACATTTACAAAATGGCCTATAACACGTATGTATAACACACATGTATTCGATTCAAAAAGAAGAAACTGAAAATACAAAAATATAAAAGCATATTTTTTTATGTAACAATTATTTTAACAACTGATGTATTTGCTGTTACCATAGACAGTTTGGAAATATGCTGTCGTACAACTTTTAACACAGATTTCTTAGTGTAATGATTAAACGTGACCACATTTTGGTGTAACTATTTATATTGCTTAATTAATTAACCACCGCTTTAATACATAAATATTTACATGAAAGGTAAAATTGCGTTCTCTTACCTTTTAATATCGTCAAGTCTTTGTGTTTCGTGTTCTAAGTAAATTCTTAAATAATCAATAAGTTGTCTTTCTGCAATAACGGCTTGCTTCACGCTCGTCATTGAAGTGAACATCTCACCGAACGACTTGTCAGATATGTTAACTACGTATAAAAATATAAAGAGACTAATGTATGAAGACATCTTATAAGGAAGATGTCTACGAGGTCTTGCATATTAAACCGCTTAATGCGTTATTCCACAGTTTTTCATTCCTCTTCACAAACGTAAGTTTTCACGCAGGACATGAAAGAACTTGCACAGCTCGTGATGAGTCGTCAATGAGTGTGTGTGTGTGTGTGTGTGAGAGAGAGAGAGAGAGAGAGAGGCGGGGGGAGTGGGGTGGAGTAATACATCTTGGGGTGAGTAATACCACAAGTATAATACAGAATATAAATAAGATTAAACAAATGAAAGTTCCCTGGTCTAAACGCTTCTAAACAATCTTGTTTTCCAAATATATTGTAAAGGCTTTAAAAAACATTATTATAGACAGGTAAATATCATGGCATGACAACAAAAAAAAAAAAAAAAGAAAGAAAAGAAAAGAAAATGTTTTTGAAGTTTTAAATATTTTAAATGATTATTCTTACGGAAATTAAACTGGACGTCAGAAAAACTGAGTCACAGACATGTGGAGTCAAGGTGTCCTGGTGATGGAAAAAGAGTCATTGTGATCCTCCCTCGGTTTAGCTCCCTGGTTTGTTATCTTTGCTACTTGTCAGTGTCAGTTGTTCATGTCCCATATGGCTTTTCACTCTACAAATAATGTTATTATCTGTTTTAATGCAACATTGTGCTAGCACTTCTGGAAAGCTTGGGTAATGAGGCCCTGTACCACTGCTTTTGTTGGTCTAACTTTCACACTGAAGTGCCAAAGTTGTGAATTAGTTGTGAACTGTGTGAATGACTAACTCAGAATAAAGATCTTCCTCAAGAACTAAAGGTGAGGTCCACTGAACAGCCAGTTTAAAGAATTATGCTTTGAAAATGCTTTATAAGACATAATAATAATACATTTCATTTATAACACACTTTATATTCACAGAGAATCTCAAAAGTGCTACAAAATTGAAGACAGAAATAAATGTTAGGATTCATTCAAAAGCTTTGCTAAAAAGGTAGGTTTTAGGACCACGTTTAAAAGCATCAACAGTCTGAGGAGCCCTTAGATGGTCAGGGAGAGCCCGGTCTCCCATAGTACAAAGCTTAGTCATGGGTTTTAAGAAATATGCTGATGCAGAAGGAAGTTATAAATCTGGTGTTATAAATAACTTTTTTAATGATAGTTTTTCATTAATGTTAGTTTTATTAGTATTAATATTATTTGTATGTATTATTTATTAATATTGTTTTTACCCCTCTATCTGCCTGGTCTTATAATATATTGTAGTGTCTATTAGGGGTTCTACATAAAAACAAGAACAACATCATGTGTTAATTAGGTACTTTTAAATTAATTAATTAATTTTTAATGGCATGTGAAATTGTAGCAAAAATGGCTGTTCTAACAACAGTTATAGAATACATTATTAAATAACAATGGACACTGAACATAAATATTATTGTTATTATTATTATTATTATTATTATTATTACTTTACAGTAGGTTTCACATTAAAACAACAACAGCATGTGTGAATTAAGTATTTTTTTAATGACATGCAAAATTTCATCAAAAATATCAGTGTTCTTAACAGCAGATATTAGCTGTATATGACAGTTGACATTGAACGTGAACACTGAATATCATATAAATGAACATCATGTATATACATATATGAACGTCATATAAATACACAAGAAGTAAAACACAAAATAAAAACAAAAAAATAGTAAAATATCTTTACATCCCTCTATGATACCTTTAAGTCCATCATTTTGTTGTGATAAAGTGGCGATTCCTCTCTGCAGATAATGAGGTTATAGCATCTTAAAGTAATAGTTTAAAAAATAATAATAATCTAACAGAATGTATTATAAATTCATTGTCTCTGTTACTTACTTAGTGGAGAAGAGGAAAGAAGTTTCCACAGCTTAACAGAGCTGCTCACACTTTCATGTGACCCAAAAACTAAACAAGAAAAGAACATGTTTTTTGAATATCAGTTAAAATTTTAAGTTTGTATTTATTAGGAATAAAATCATTTACCTGTTGAGAGTGTGTTGACAGTGTAGTTGGATCACTGAACTCCAGAAACTCCAGTGCTTTGACAGTTATAGGTTTAAAAAAATCTAAGGGCGGGAATAAAGAACCCTGAACTCTTTAGGATGCTATGGTTTATGGTTCTAAATAAAACCGTTACTACATGTAAAGAACCTTTAAAGAACTATTTTTAGAGTGCACTGTATCCCATTACTCCAATGTTACTGAATAGCTGGAACATTTTATGAAAGTCATTGTGCAATGAAGAATAAATACCGCTATTTTGGATGACCATGTAATTCTTATGAGGTCCGAAGAGCTGCTTAAACGACACCTCAGAAATATAGCTCCCACAATATCTGCCCTAAAATATAACTCATTAGCAACACAAAAATTGAAACTGCAATTTTACGCTTAAACCTGCTGACAGAATCATGTTTAGACAAAGTAAAACAGAGAAACAGAGAACTATAAATGATGACAGTTTAATTATTATAACATTAACAATAATGTTTCCTACATACATCTCTTGGTTATAAAAAAGTTTTTAATATAAAGCCTTCATTTATATAACCTATCATTATATACCCTATCTTTAATACGCTATTCTACAGTTTAACTTTTCTAGTTAGACTAGGGTTAGTGAAACTATTTAACCACAATGTAACATGTCTATCCATTTTCAGTCACAAGATGGTGCCATTTAGCTGTGATTTCTTGCATTCATATAAAAAAAGAGACTGTCCACTGATTTAAATACTAGGCCTGCGCATTGAGTTGTCAGACGGTGGTAACTGAACTTTACAATAAGGGTTACAAATCCAGATGTTGTAGTTCCATTTTTAATATGCGACAAATTGACATGCCACAGACATTATGCTTTATACAGCTTTTGCCACGCCTATAAAATATGCTTGTATGTTCTCCAATTCACTTTGATTGTGATGCTGCTATAATGTTCCTGATTGTTTAACTAATTATTTGTTTTTTGTTATTTAAAATTTAGACACAAAATATAGATTTTTATTCTTAATAGAACTTCTTAATAGAAGTCTGCATTAGCGAATCTTGTGCACAATGTTTCCATCCATGTAAAACCACGGTTTTTAAGCCTCTCATAACTGATTTACTATAATAAGAGCTGGTTATTTTTACAACATATATGATTTTGACATTAGAAAACAAAATAGCGCAAAACATCATCACAAAGAACACCTGAGTAAAAACTGAGCTCAGTTTAGCCTTCCACGTTTGGACAAAGCAATTCCACTTGACAAAGAGCCTCTTTCATAAGTGGAACTGAGGCGACAAAGATTACAAAAGATCATAATGGGCTCCAATGAACAGTGACCATGGATGATGAGAAATGTGTGGAACTGGCCAAGTAGTACTCAAGACATAGCTGTGAGGGTGAGTGGGGTAGCAAAGCTTAGTACTTCGAGTTGACATAACATATTCCTTGGCATTGTAACATCAAAAAGATTAGGATCAGGATAATATTGGTTATAAGAAACAGCCAGTCACAAAGCAAGGTGTGGGTGAAAAATATATAACACATATTGGTGCAAAAATAGTCTTTTTATTATTATTATTATTATTACTATTATTATTATTATTATTATTTATTTACCTTATTTTAATACAGTATTCACACAAGAAAGAATACCGAGAATGTTGCCGCTATAATCATTTTTAATATGTGTTTTTTAAAGGGTTACTCCACCCCAAAAGGAAAATTTTGTCATTAATCACTTACCCACATGTCGTTCCAAACCCTTGAAAGCTTTGTTCGTCTTCGGAACACTATTTAAGATATTTTGAATGAAAACCGGGAGGCCTGTGACTGTCCTATTCACTGCCAAGTAAATACTCTTGCCAAGACCCAGAAAAGTATGAAAGGCATCCATCTGCCATCAGTAGTTCAATCTGAATTTTATGAAGCAACGACAATACTTTTTGTACGTGCAGCTGACACAGAACAGCGTACGCAGTTCACGTCCACCAGATATTCTCCAAAATGGTGCTACGGTGACGCGGATGTGACGAATTGTTGAATAAAGTCATTTTTTTTCTTTGCATACAAAAAGTATTCTCGTTACTTCATAAAACTGATTGCGTGATTAATGACAAAATATTCATTCTGGGGTGGAGTAACCCTTTTAAAAGTGACAAGTATAATTTATTATAATTTGCACTTACAAATTGCATAAATAACAGTAACAATAAAATTACCAGTAGATGGCAGCAAGCCACTGTCTTATTGACATTTATTCATTTGATTCATTTCAAAACGGTTGATCCATTCAGAAATGAAGTAAGAAACAGTTTTATGAATGGATCAGTGAATCACTGATTTAAGGCATTCAAAATGCAAAAGACATTTGGGGCTTCAAACCCTTTAGCCCACCCCTAGAGCCGCCCCTGGTAAAAAAAAAAATTGAAGACCAGTACTTTCCTACTGCTAAATTCTAAAAAAAAAAAAAAAAAAAAAAAAAAAAAAAAAAAAAAAAAGACAAAAGAAAACAGAGGTGGTAATTATCAGACCATAAACTACCAGATGTAATAACCTAGAACACTGTCACTTGATGGCTGCTTTGTAAGGTCTACATTGTCAGTTAGCAAACTGAGGTGTGCTATTTGATATTTTGTTTGAAAGACGTTTCTGACATTTGTAAAACCAGATTTTTAATAAATTAGAACATACTCTCAATGTCAAATGCGGAAAGGCTAGCTTATTGTAATGCTTTATTAGGTGGTTGCTCTGTGCGCTTAAAAAACAAATTCTAGCTGGTCCGCCATAGCCACCTGGATCTAGTCTGTATTCAGACCAGATGGTTGATCAGCTCCTACAAACAACCACAACAGCCCTAAATGGCAATGGAGACCATGACAGCAAGATGAGCCCTAGAGACAGATCCCCTGCAAAGATCTCGTCAACTAGATGGCCATTGTCACAAATCCTCAGCAAAGACCATAAGAGCTAGAAGAGTTCTCTGCACGCTGTGGCCATCTTTGACTCTTTCACCATGTGATGTATTCCAGTCTTCAAGCGAAAGGGATGGATGTTCTGAGTGATGCCAGTCTACAGTCTAACTTGTGATGCAGCCTGGAATTACACCTCACCATGTTAGATTTGCCTGGCCACAAGAGAACTGGCCCATGTACTGAGGTTGGTTTCTTCTCTCCATTTCTGTCACTGCTAGAGATTGGATTCCTTGCCACTGCTGCTTGCTTATTTGAGGATATTTAATAATCCACAATGTTGTCTACTTGATTGCACAGACACTATTGGAATAGAAGAGAACTGAGTTGGATGATGATATCACTGAATCAGCGCAAAACTGACTTTAACTGAAAAAAAAAACTGTTTACAGTTTGTTAACTAATCTTAGATAGCATATGTACATCTGAAAGATGTCTATTAAAGATCACTTGATCTGGAAAGCATTTGCTGCGTACAAACATCTGACAGATGTCTGTAAGATGTCGGTTTTACATACATTCTAAATCATAAACATCTTTAAGACATCTAATAGACATCTATTTGACATCTAGGAAACGTCCTAAATGTTAACAAATGGAGCCTTATTGTAAAGTGTTACCAGAAAAGCAAAATGAATCACAAAATTGTTCTGTTCTTAAATCACTTACTGGTCTAGCATCATTACAGCATACGCTGATGAAACACAAACATCATGCAGACATCTATTTGATGTCCGCATTTACATCTGGAAGACGTATTTTTTTACAGTGTTTGCTCATCAACAATATATCTGTAAGACGCTTCCGATCAGATGTCAAATACATCTATTAGATGTCTTTAAGATGTTTATGATTTAGAATGTATGTAAAACTGACATCTTACAGACATCTGCCAGATGTTTGTACACAGCAAGTGCTTTCCAGATCAAGTGATATTTAACAGACATCTTGCAGATGTATGTGTGCTATCTGGGTAATGTTCCTTACATCTGCAAGATGTCTGTTAAAGATTGCTTGATCTGGAAAGCACTTGCTGTGTACAAACATCTGGCAGATGTCTGTAAGATGTCAGTTTTACATAATATTCTAAATCATAAACAGCTTAAAGACATCTGTCACAGCTGTGTAGAGTAAGACGAGCAACGACGGAATATAACGAAAAGTCTTTAATAATAATCCACAAACGGTAACTCCAGGCAGACACAGAAGGGAAACACACACGCCAACATAACTTTAACATCCGACAACTGAACACTGAACAGAATCCAACATATAAAGGAGTGCTAACAATACAACGACAGGTGAGAGTGATAAACCAATAATTACTTAACAAGAAACGGAACAGGAAAGACCATATATGGACACAAGAGGGAGAAACCAACACAACGGTCCAATGGGGGTGTGACAAAGGGCAAAACCAACACAAACAGTCCAGCGAATCTGACAATATCTAATAGACATCTATTTGACATCTGCCAGGAAATGTCCTATAGACGTATTGCAGATGAGCAAACCATCTAAAAAATACATCTCGCAGATGTAAACGCAGATGTCTAATAGACGTCTCCTTGATGTATGTTTGCTATCAGGGTATTATGTCGAAGCTTAACATGTCCAAATGTATGTTTATATTAATGTTTGGGAGAAGAAAAAAAAAAACACAAATGTTTGTCAGATTATTTTAAAATGTGTCATCACTACCATAGTCCTGCTTTAATATAATAGTCTTAAATGGTCATAGCTTGCTGAAATAATAAGGTCAAATGGTGATTGCTGGTTATTAAATGCAGTAGTAGCAGTGTGTTATGTCTAATAAAGTTAATAAACAAAAAGTGGGGCCTGACATCTTCTGAAGCTCTTTACGCTCAGCAGGGGTAATTTAGTTGTTTTGGAGGAGCATCTGGTACAGAAGTGGTAACTAAGGACTGATGCAACATGAGACTACTCATTGTTGCTTGTTACCTTTGTCAGTGAACCCAAAGCAGGATGAAAACATGTTTATTTCATGACTCTTTAATTAGGCCCAAGGGAGGCAATCTAACTGTCATAACACTTCTAATAAGCGCAAACTATTTTGTTTTGTCTATGTGGTCAATAAACATTAGCTCTCTGTGTTGCCTCAATCATATTCAAATTTAAATAAATTACATAACATTTTTACAAATAAATGACATAATTTTGTCACGGGGTATGAGGCAAGAGACAAAACATACAAAGAAGACAGAAAGGTAAACAGGCTTTAATAACTCCATAGGGTAATTCCACCAGTACATCCAACACACATACACAGAGACCCGACAATCAAACACAAAGAGAACTGACACACACATACACACACACACACCCTTGAATATAATGATGAAATCAAATGAATAACCATGACAACTGTTTAACTAAGGCAGGAACTTTGAAAATGCAGAGTGCAAACTAACAGAAATTGTGAAAATGTGTTCTTTTTTTGTTGTTGTTTTGTTTTTATTTGTTTATTTATTTATTTGCTTGCTTGCTGGTTTTCATTTATTTATTTTTATTTTTTTTTTTGCGTGTATTTTATTTACATGTGAAGAGTTCAGATGCAAAAGCAAAATGAGCATTTCTTTCTGGTTTCTATGTAAGTACTGGTACTTCTGAATGGGTTGAGGCTGGATTTAGCACATTTGACGAAAGTATTTGATGAACACATATGTGTGGAGAGCATTTACTCAGTATCATTATCTAATTTTTAACCAAGATGGGTTTTAGAGGCTTTTGCATTGGATCTCTTTACATGCTTTACTCACTGTTTACTTTTTACTGGTAATTACAATGTCTGCCAAACTTGTCCTGGATGCCCACCATATTTTGGATGTCCTTTCATTTATTTCCTGAAATCTGGGCTTTTTTAAGAAAGGTTATGTTTAATGTAGAATATACAGTATTTAAATGAAAATATGACTCTATAAGGCACATGAAACATATAGAGATGGAATATAGCACAATTACTAGTATATCTCTGGCAATATTGTCTCTTTGATTGTACAAACACTATTGGAAACATAACTGAACTGGATGACGACATCACTGAATCAGCATTGAACTGACTTTAACTGAAAAATGGGCTGTTTTTTATTGTCCTCTTGCATTATTGACAAACAATTTTCCTGTTTGACACTTTCCTGTTAAAGCTATTTAAGAAAATGAGTAGTCAGTACATTAGACACTAAAATTATGTTTGCTGGTGATAGCACATACATTTCAGAATGTAGCAAGGAACATTTACATCAGAAGTAGCTTTTTAATACGGCAAACATTGTTGTTGTGTATTTGCGTATTTAGTAAGCATTAGATTCTAGCTATATTATCTACCATAAAATCATTATCACTTGACTTTTACTTTTTCAGGTAGAAATATTTTAAAAACTTCATCCTCTATTCACACTATCAAAAGATACCTGTCACAAACAAGGTGCTATGGGCAATAAGGCCTGAAAAGCATGCATGGATGTAAACTGCAGAAATGTCATGATATGGTTTTTGTAAACTGCAGGAGTTACAAGGTTTTTAACCAGCGAATGATGGAGATCTTTGTTTTGTCCATCATTACAACAGCCACATCTGAGGCAGTAGGCTAAGTGCATTAAGTGTCAAATATGGAAAAAATAGCCTTAATAGACATAGTGTTTCTTGAGTAAAGAAATGCTACTTATTCAAACATCAGTTCTTTATTTACCCTTGCATTGCGTAAATAGGATGCATATTTACAGCAAATGTAGACATTATTTTCCAAAAATGCAAAGAATCTATTTTGTATTACTTCAAAAAAGCATGCAGTACACATACATTAACAGTGTAACAAAGGACACTGAGCATAATAAATAATCTTTTTTTCTACATAGAAAACAGTTCAGTTTGCTCTTGACATTTTTAAGAATTGAATACTTTTATTCAGCAAGTATGCATGAGATTGGCAGTAAAAGTGACAGTAAAGACATTTATAATATTACAAAAGATTTCTGTTTTTATGCTCTTGACCACCAAATCAGCATATTAGAATGATATGGATCATGTGACACTGAAAACGAATGGCTGCTAAATAAAAATTTAAAGGAGTAAATTCATTTTTAAAATATTTTAGAATAAAAGCAACTATTTTACCAATATGATTTTTCACATTACTGTTTTTACTGTATTTTTTATCAAGCTTGGGTAAGGTCGTCTTTCAAAAACCTAAAATAAAATCTTACCAACACCAAACATTTGAATGTTTGTGTAACTGTAGGCCAAATTATCTTTTTCTTCTTGCTTCTTCTTCTTCTTATTATTATTATTATCACACATTTGTCTGACACAGAATTTCTTACAATGCAATTCAGAATTATATAATTTCACAGAATTTAATATATTTTCATTCTCAAAGATTCTCAACCTGACAATGCAATTATTTTTTACACTCTCAAATTTACATTTAAAATGATCAAACATGGGTATAACATTATTATTATCATCATTTAGCTTTACATTTTAAAAATATATATTTATCAATTCAAACACAGACAGATAGATAGATGGATAGATAGATAGATAGATAGATAGATAGATAGATAGATAGATAGATAGATAGATAGAATTTACATTGTTTTTAAGTGCTTGATTTGTCACTCTCACAAAAGCAGTAACAAACCCATGGTTCTTGCACTGTCATTTAGTTATTTTGACATCTATATGTGGGTCAATACGAGGACCATAACAACGCATAGCTTTCTTCATATAGCTTCTGAGGGTCTCATCTCTAAGGCCATAAATGAGCGGGCTCAGAAAGCGAGGAAGGAGGATGAAGCAGAAATAATAGATGAAAGACATATCTGCTTGAGACAAGCTTACACGCTGGAAAAGTAAGAGCTCTGCGACAGGCAGGGAGAAGGCCATCATGCTGAGGAGCAGCTGGAGCCCATGAAGCAGCACTGTGTGCAGAGCTTTCCTCACTGACACTCGGTCTTGCCGCATCTGCCGGGTCTCCAGCAGGATCCGAATGTACGTGAAGAGGATGACCACAGCGACCACTGCAAAGAAGATCCCATTGAGGCTCACTCTGAACAGAGCCTGAATGGGAGAAGCATTGAGCACAGTGATTTTGCAGAGCACAGGGGTCGAATGGACGTCTACGCCTGGCTTGAGCCGCATCAAGACAAAGTCGACGGTGGGCAGGATGCAGCTGATGATCCACAGGCTTAGAATGATGATCCAAATCCATTCAGGTCTCCAGATGGCAGGACGGTGAAGCGGGTAGAAAATAGCCACGTAGCGCTCCAGTGACATGGTGGAAAGGATGAGTGGGGTGTTTAGGAAGGTAGCAGCGGACACATAAAGCAGTGGCGCACAGAAGACGATTGCAAATTGCACACCACCCATCACTAGCAAGAAAAGGGATACAGAGGAGAGCAGCTGCAGGGTGTCGTTGATCAGCATGTAGGTGAAGAGAATGTAACGGGAGCTGTCAAAAAACTGCCTGCGAGATGCAAAGGTGTACAGCATCAGGAGGATGAAGAACAAGAAGGCAGCGAAAAACGGAATCACCACACACACCTTCACGATGACAGAGAGGTTAATGCTGGATGTCGTGTTGCCTGGGAGGTCTGTCAGATTCTGCATGGTTTCAAGCGCTCTGCAGAGCCGATGATGTTACAAAGGCTGAAAGGAAGTTTGCAAAAGAACATTTATTTAGTTTGGAATCTGGCAAATGAGAAAAATATTGAATAACTGAATAATGTTCACTGAATTGTTAATAGGAGATTCTGCATCTGATCTGATTTTCGTTTATGAAATAAACTTTACGCTTGTTCACTCACCACACTGCCTCTGTTGGAGGAAACACTAAAAAACAATTAGAGATGGGTAGCCCACTTTTATACTGCTGAAGATTTGCTTCATGACAAAGGAATGGGATTTGTTTTCCCAAAGGATGGATTAATTTCACGCTATGAACGCAAAGCATCATTATAGCAATTAACAACCGAACAATCAAAACAAAACAAACCAAGTTGAAGGATTGTTTGTGATTCAGTAAGCGACGTGCTTTTGCAAAATTAATGATAATAATCACGTTTTTTGTATGCATATACATTTTTAAAAACAAGGTTTTATACGTAGACCTAGATTTTTTGACTGGATAGCCAATATGCTTTTGCAAAATTACTGACAATAGTCATATGTTTTTTTGTTGTTGTTTATATATATATATATATATATATATACTACCGTTCAAAAGTTTGGGGTCAGTAAGACTTGTAATAGTCTTTAAAGAAGTCTCTTATGCTCATCAAGACTGCATTTATTTGATTAAAAATATAGAAAAAAAACAGTAATATTGCAAAATGTTTTTACAATATAAAATAATGTTTTTTATTTTAACATACTTTAAAATAGAATTTATTCCTGTGATGAAAAGCTGAATTTTTATCAGCTGTTACTCCAGTCTTAAGTGTCACATGATCCTTCAGAAATCATTCCAGTATGCGGATTTATTATTAGAATGATCAATGTTGGATAATATCAACAGTTGTCCTGCCAAATATTTTTTGGAACCTGTGATTTTTTTTTTTTTTTCAGGATTCTTTCATGAATAACAAGTTTAAAAAGTACAGTGTTTATTCAAAATATAAATATTTTATAACAATGTAAATTATTTATTATTAACTTTTAAGAAACTTTTAATTATTAACTTAATACATCCTTGGAGAATAAAAGTATTAATTTCTTAAAAAAAAAAAAGAAAAAAGAAACAATAAAAATGAACTGACCCCAAACTTTTGAACGGTAGTGTATATATTAAAGAAGGTTTTTTATCTATATATTGTATACAAGGTTTTATATGTAGACCTAATTTCTTCATCTGGTTAACAAGACCCTATAGAAAGACTTCTTAAAAGTAAATAATTAATTACTTAAATTATTTATTTACCATTTATTAAATAAGTTACAAGTTATGTTTATATAAATTATTAAGTCATTTTGTAGTAAAGTATTTTTTGGAACTAATCTGTTTTATAATTTGTAAAATATTTACTGCTGGATAAGTATACTCAGAATGTTTGTCTGTTTCTTATGGCTGGTCATTAACAGAGCTATCAATTATTGACTGTGAACTGTGGTGCTCTGCCTTTTTTTTTTTTTTTTTTACCATTTTGTTTGTTCTGCAGTGCGGCAGAAAAAAGTTGTACTTAGAGACGAAAGTACATTGGCAGCTTGATCTGCAGTGTCATAAGCGTCACTCATAATGGCAGTAAGACACGTAGCTCACAGCTGCTTGTTTTCTGAAGTGCACTGACCTTAAATATGGAGGGAAGAGGGACATATCGAACACCAAAGAGCAAACAACAAGCTTTATGATAAAGAAGATCTGGAACATTGAAAGTCTGCATATCCCTGTCTGCATTTAGGTCAAAAATAAAAAATGCTGCTGCTCTCTAGCTATTTAATTTGCTGGCATTATATAAATATTAAACTTTGTTATACTAGCTTGGATATTATATCCTTGCTCGTTTTAGTTTTAGCATATATATTTTAATGTAAATCAACTGTAATGTCTTTAAACATCAATATAGAACTATATTTATTGTTATTGTTATTTTATTTAATGTATTTTATTTTATTTATTTATTTTTTTAATTGTTTTATTTTATTTTATCTGGATCTTTTTATAGACCTTCCTTTTTAACACTGGTAAAAAGTATAATAATAAGGATTAAAATAAGGATTATAAAAATAAGGATTTTTTTTGTTTGTTTGTTTGTTTGTTTTAGGACAACTTTGATTAAAGGGTTTGATCCACCTCAAATGTTGACTACTATAGTTGACCACATCTTCCCAGAGTCAAATCCTATGCATATGTATATGTATATGTATATGTATATGTATATGTATATGTATATGTATATGTATATGTATATGTATAGGCCTTCCATTCTACCCCTGGTAAAATCTCTAAGGATCAGATGTGCATTACAGTAAAATGTAGACAAAATCTTCAAATCCTATGTGATTAATTAAGTTTTTACAATTTTGCATATCAGCATATCATTTGTGTTTCCTAATTGATTGTCAATGATGCAGTCTGCATATGTATATGTATATGTATGACAGAGGTCGCGAACAAACCGACAATTGTCCGTCTTTGAGGGAATTTTTTTTATCAGTGAAGTAAAAATCTGAAGACCGTCCGTCACTTTGACGGATTACACTGAGGGTGATCTATTGTAAAATTGTAGCTGTAATTCCCACCCCTGTCCAGATGTTCCAATGTAGCAACAGAGCGCTGGTTCCAGAACAAAAACGAAACTGTCACGAATGTTTTGCTATGCGTTTGATTACGCAAACACGAGTACACAGAAGCGACAACGATCTATCACGCCACATTAAAGAGCGCCAAAATGGTATTTATTGCTTGAATTCTCTAATGAAATGGACAGAATTTGAAATCTGAGACTTTGTTTTATATCAAAACTAACACAAACCCTTGCCTATTGCCATTTTTTGGAAGGAAGACGCACTATGTACTATTTATTCATCTGAAAACAGCATAGACCAAAAGACAAAAAGAACAAAAATAAAAGCAATGAAATGTTTTATTCTAATTAAAATATAAAATTGTAATGACGGGTGATAATAGATTATGACGGAATTTTTACGACTCTGTCAGTCAAAATGATGGACAATGTTAAAGTCTAGCGCAACCTCTGATGTATGTATGTGTATATGTATGTATAGGCCTTCCATTCTACCCCTGGTAAAATCTCTAAGGATCAGACGTGCATCACAGCAAATAGTTGAGTCAAATCCTATGTGACTAATTATGTGCTTTAGAGGTTGTTAAGCAGGCCATCAGTGGTAACCACATGTTTGCATATCGTGTAATTTGTGTTATCTAATTGTTTGGTAATGATGCAACCCGTCTGGCAAGATGAGGCCAAGATGCCTGATCCCTTTGCACCGAACCAAGCTCCAAAGCAAATGTTTATTTAATGACTTTTCGCTCTGATTAATCTCCTGAGTTATACCTCCACTAGACAGAACCGGTCTGTTAGAATGATGTAAATATGTTTAATAAACATTGACCCACAAAAAGTGCAGCACCCAAGTCGCTCAACAGTTTTGTCAAATTTCCTTTAAAGAAAGAAAAGTTATGTGATTATAACAAATATGCATTAGTAGTATTTATGTAATAATATTGCTACATAACCACTTGTGAGACCACGAAGGCAGCTTCTAAAGGAAGTTTCAATCCATCACTCTTTTTGGTTTATATATACATACATATTATATTTGTGTATATATTGTGTGTATATAACTACAACTTTTTGAAAAAGGTACAAAATGCTTTT
>NC_066883.1:18911559-18969059 GCF_022985175.1 Labeo rohita | reverse complement strand
TGTATAAAAATTAAAAAGAAATATGGCTTCGTTTGGCATATACATGTGCAGTAACCTGTTTTAATTCCATAAACCATAAACATGTGACTAATCACTCACAAACACATGAAAATGAAACTATAGCCTGCTACTAATATAAGGGTTAATTCTGAATAACCATTAGTGAGGAAAGGTGATTTTAACCCCACAGAGTGTATAGTTCTACCAGCAGGACCATTGGGGCCACTATATATATATATATGAACATTTAAGGTGGCTACTGTCCAGGTCTATATCTTAAAATGTTCAAGCTACATTGGTGAAATATTATAAGCCATTATCTAATCATATTTATATGGGCAGAATGAAGAGCAAACAAATATGAAATGAGCACCAGCCTCATCACTCGTTTTATAGTAATCTGTGAGAAATAAAGGACTTTAGGTCAGTACATACAGGCTTCAGGATTCAAAACATGCTATATAAATAGAATGTATTATTACTTTTTTATTTAACATGAAATTATATCAAATTCTCTGGCTACAGCAATCCTTCTTTTTCAAGGAGTAGTGAGCTGTGCCTGGACAGAACTATGAAGGAGTGTGTGTGAGTGTGTGTACCTCAACCCTGGGAACTTAATAAGTGCTGATAAGAAAAAAGAACATGAAATGGGTAGAAAATAACACCACCACCCCAAACACACAAGAAAACATTTCAGTAAGCAGCAAAACAATCAGCACAATATGAACCCCCCTTCACAGCCCTGTGAAAACTGACAAAGGAGCTAGCCTACTCATTCATCAAAGCGCACAGAGATCATGCTTACCACCGGGCTTCATGATTCTGAGTCACAGACATGATAAAATGAATGGTCAGCCTGCAATGCTTTATAATGGTCATACTTGAAAAACACTCTTATACTAAATCAGATTTTCACAAACCATAACATTTGACTAGATTTAGTAAGTACTGTGTCTAGTTCACAAGTGAAGATAAATTCACGTTTTAAGTTGCTTAAAGTTACAGTGTAACTGAAATGGAGACATATTTTAAATAAAAAATAACACAAAATGACATGGATAAATATATAAGTTGATCAGACAGCAGCAGATTTGAATGACAGTTTACAGCCAATTATAAGAAAAGGATGGGTTTTCTGAGGACGAAATGATTGGAGAAGACTAGTTTGTGATTTACTGACACCTTGATTTGAAAATTACAGTAAATATTTAAGGTAAGCTAATTAATTGAGATGAAAAAATGCAAAAAAATTCAACATATGCATACATGAATCATTCACAATATGATCGGCAACATGCGTTCAGAAAATAAATAGGGTGAATTTATACTTCATGTCAATTTTAAAACTGTTTACATAGTGCTTATGTAAATTTAAATAATAAAAAGAAAAATAGAACTAAAATGATAATAAAATATTGTTACACCCCTGTGGATTGTTTATGTTGGTTTCTCCCTCTTGTGCCCATATTTGGTCGTCCCTGTTTCCTCCTTTAATCATCATTAGGTTTCCTTGTATCACCTGTGCCTTATTTAAAGTTCATTGTTATCACCTGTCTTTATAAGTTGCATTCTGTTCAGTGTTTGGTGTCCGGTCTCGTCAATGTATACGTGTTTTTACCCGCCTCCTGTGGATTTACCTGTTTTGACTTTATATTTGACCTTTGTCTTCGTTCGCCCCTTTCTCGCACGGTAGGTGACAAATATAAAGAGCAACAATAAAAGAAAATAAAACACACAAAGCATAGCAGACCATTCTCTTAATTTTATTTTTAAAAAATCATGTTTATTTTTTTATTGTTTATTGTTAAAAAAAATCACTTGCTTATCACTTAACTTTAATAAATAAATAAATAATTTCATTTAATTTAGTTAGTCTAATGGTTTTAAAGGGATAGTTCATCCAAAAGTGAAAATTCTGAGTTTAACAGTTGACAGCAGCATACTATGGAGATCAGTGACTACCAGCAAATATTTGATTCGCAACATTCTTTAAAATTCCCCCACAAGCAAGCAAAGTGGTTCTTTGGGATGGGTTATTTATTTTTTTTTAGTTATTTTATTTTTAAGTTCAGAAAACACCATATACAGCTAACACAAATGGACATGCAACAATCAATTAATATAGAGACATTTTCCTATCCATTGATTGTTAGATTTCTATGCCCTACACGCTTCTTCTCCACAGTGAACATTTTAAGAATGTTATGACCCGTCACATTGGACCACATAACTAACACAACGCAACAGAAACCAATTCACTCGATCTCACGCGCACGGCACACAGTGATATAATGATGTGATAATTAAAATCCCCCTCATTTCTCGGCCCGAGTGTCCTCTAAATTCTTCCACCAGCTGACTCACACACAGGAGCTGAATCAGTGAGACACACACACACACACACACACACGTTGTGTTTACATGTTTTATGGGGACATTCCATAGGCGTAATGGTTTTTATACTGTACAAATCCTATTTTCTATCGCCCTACACCTAAACCTAGCCCTCACAGGAGACTGTGCACACTTTTACTTTCTCAAAAAAACTCATTCTGCATGATTTATAAGCCTGTTTCCTCATGGGGACCTTACAAATGTCCCCACAAGGTCAAAATTTACTGGTATTACTATCCTTGTGGGGACATTTGGTCCCCATAACGTGATAAATACCAGGTGCACACACACACACTTTGTGGAGCATGCTGGTATTTTTCTCAAGACATCATCCACAGCATAAGCTGACCTCAAAGTTAAGCCTGAAAGGAACCTGACAACCAGCTGATATTGATGACACTTTAAAAACGCACTTTCTTCAAAGTAAAGCTTAAACTTTAGCGATATCATAATCATAAACTGAGAGAACATTTTTAATACTGGATTATCTGTCATATTACGTTGCTGAATCGGGAAACCGCAACTACAGGTAGAGTTTATTGGAGCTGAAAAATGACTCCGGTTATGAAATAAGGAAATCACAATGTTATTTCCGTCAGGCCGGCGGTGAAGATTTACTGAAGCATTAGCCGCTCCAAACACACTTGCTTTTTACCTGTCTCCGGTAATGTAGTAACTGCAGAGTGATGAGAAGCTTTTTATCCGGTTTAACGCTCTTCTCAATTTGGCTTTACAAAGTGAGTCTGTGTCAGAGCGTGCGAATATGCTTTGAAAGAAATGAAAAAGCGATTCATTCATTCTCATTAGCCTAAGTAGGGCAACCTGCTACGCTCCATAGCGCCCAAACCTAGACAAAAAAAGCAGTGCTTGTAACTAGCAGTGACCAAACATTTTATTTCACAATCTGCATGTCAAAGGAACAAAAACATGAAATGTTCTCATTATTTACTCACCTGACTGACTTACTTCCATAGAACAAGTAATTTATTTGCATTGTGCTTTTCACAATACTGTTTCAAACCAGCTTTACAAAAGATCATAATGTTAATGTTCATTATATCTTAATACCTTAATTCCTTACAAGGATTTAGCAGATTAGAGCTGGGCGTTAATTCATTGTTCAATGATATAAACAATTAAACACATAATAAATATTTTATGCAGGTATAGTGTATGCATGTAGATAAAGTTGGAAATATATATTATTCGGAGGTGTGCAATAACAGTTACATTTTGCAACAATCAAGCAGTTGATATTTGCTATATATATGTTTTTATACAACAGTTTTTTCTGGTTCTCGGGTTTTGATTGGCCGACAACCTTTTTCAAGTGTGCGATATTCTAGTGATAACAAAACTCCAACCATTTCACTGTTTGTATCGAGTATTTATCACAGCGAGTGTCATGGTGGATGCCCAAATCCATTATAATTGTATAAATAATACTGTTTTTGTGCCACAGAATGTAGTTTTAAGAGTGTTTAGGTGAAAATGCAGTTGTTTAGATTTCAAATTGGTGGTTTGTTAATAAAGATATCGTCTATTTAAACATTTGCTTTAATGTTTTCAGAGATGTGAGCTCCAGGGCGTCAGTGGGTGTTCAGCTCTCATGAACCCGCCGAGAGCAGCCTTACCTCAGCCAGATCATCTGGAATTTGCCACTGGCTTTGATGGGTTAAACATTAGTAAGCTATAATTAATTTTGGGTAAATCTAACTGGCAGTCTTTTGTCTCCTTAATCTGTTATTTGTTTATTTGTTGTTTATTTGTTATTATTTGTTCATTTATCTTATATAAATAATAGTAGTATTTAATAGTATGAAAATGTTTGTGATTAGATGGCGAGAGTGAGTCAGCATTAAAACCTATTATGTTGGATCCAAAACTCCTAAGAAGAGATGATGCCAACCCCTCAGATGACGCCAGCCCTTAAACAACATATATCACTACAGAATTTTGCTATAAGTTTGATTGCAACATATAATTCCTTATTGTTAATAGTGTTCATTGTCTGTTTGATTACGTCATTAACTGATTTTTACCATACATCTCTGCCGTATAAACATCAACTTGACATAGTCACCACTAGAAAGCTACCACTATATATACTGTAGAAACTTTCAGTAAAGCTGCTTTACAACACTTTGTATTGTGAAAAGCGATATACAGATAAACCTGAATTGAATGTTCAAAGACCGTAAAAAAAGAGAGACATTATAAGACACAGCCAACAGATGCACTGAACAGTGCTGTCTTTGAAAATCACCCTTAACAGATGAAAAGATAGTACAACAAAGATATCACTTTCCTCAACTGACATTTAAACTAATGTTTTATTGTGAATGTGAGATTGAGCCGAAGAATGAATGTTGTATCAGATGCAGGTAATCACACTCGCTCATTCCATCTCTTTCTTATAATACAGTAATACAATAAGCTTTCAATGAAACAACTCAACATTCCTTTGTTATTAGTGATGTTTTCATATTGATAACGGCGAGATTTGAATCTGTGGCCAAAGAAAGTAGTTCTGCACAAAAGAGATTTTTAGAGATAATTTTGCATTAAGTGTCCTTTTAAATATATCAGTACTGACCCAGTTCCTTATACTGTTCATGCACAACCACCCAAAACTTACGACAGCACAGTTGAATCCAACACTTGAAATGATGCAAAGCTAATACCTTGCAAAATTAAAGGCAACCAGGTGGAACATACCACGTTTTCACAGGGAAATTGTATTATTAAGAAGGATTTGGGGGATAAAATTATGTGCGAGGGATGGAAGTCTGCAGTACGGATGGAATATGGCGTGTGTTGGGCTGAAGAGAAGATAAATGACACACAGGTGTGTCTCTGAGCTCTCCATTACACACTGGTTAATAGTTGGCGCTCCGCTCACTGAGGCTTTACCGGTCTCTCGCTGTGTGTGTCAACACGTGTTAAAGACACACTGTATCTTTGTTAAAACAAGGCCATCTTAACAGAATAACTCCAAAAACCAAGTTAGGGATGGGAGATAGAGAACTTTCTTTTCTTTCTTATATGAAGGTGGCCAATAATCACTGATATCAATAGCAACACAGACACCTTTTTTTCTAAAAACAAAGATTGTGATATTTTGTGAGAATTCTGTCATTAATTACTCACTCTCAAGTCGTTCCAAAGCCATAAGACCTTTGTTCAATCTTCGGAACAAAATTAAGATATTTTTGATTAAATCCGAGAGCTTTTGGAGCCTGTATAGATAGCAATGCAACTGGCACGTTCAAGGCCCAAAAAGGTAGAAAAGACATGGTTAAAATAGTCTATGTGACATCAGTGGTTCAACTGTAATGTTATAAAGCTACAAGAATCCTTTGTGTGCGTAAAGAAAACAAAAACAACTACTTTATTCAACAATTTCTTCTCTTCCGTGTTTTTGACACACATTCTCGAGAGTTCCACAACACATGCATGTGGTGCTGCTTACATAGGCACAAAATATCTTAACTTGTGTTTCTGAAGATCTTACGGGTTTGGAACGTAATGAGGGTGAGTCTTTAATTACAGTATTTTCATTTTCGGTTGAACTAACCCTCTAACAAAAAAAAAAATCAGGCTGAGAATGGTGCAAGAAAGACGATTTTATTCAGGACAGGCTGTGTGTGAGTCATCTACACGGACAGAGACCCTGTGGCGCATGAGGACACATTTAGGTGTGACACTATGTCAGCTGGCATCAAGCTGTCCCTCTCTGCCCTAAGAGCAGCCACATTTGCAAATGCTGGCATATTCAGACGTTCCTACAGAAAGAGTTCATCCAAAAATGAAAACTTTGTCATTATTTACTCACTTTTCGGACTTTATTCTTCTGTAGAGCACAAAAGGAGAAACTCTGAAGTCCAGTCAATCCATGCAATTACAATGAACAGAGAGTGAGGCTTTCAAGCTTCAAAAGGGCCACAAAAGCACCATAAATACAAGTCCTCCATATGACCCAATAATGCTATATTCCAAGTGTTCTCTGTTGTGCATAACAGACCAAGTTACTTACTGATAATCTCCGCCTCAAGTGAGCAGTTAACTCAAGAATTGCTGTGACCGTATTGAGGTGAACTGTTCCTTTAAGGAATGCCAGACGCTGTGAAAAGACGCCAATCTCCACACAAGGTCTGTAATCAACATTAAACTTCACAATCCCTGTCTCAGCAACATCTTGAGAAAAGGAATTAAATCATAAGCAAAGAGTGGGAGAAAACTTCATACATTAAGTACTGCTTCATTTATCCAAAGGTTAGCAGGTTCATTCTGGATATCATATATTATCATATTTGTCTGAAGAACTTCAAAGTATTACAAAAAACAAACAAAACAACAACAACAACAAAAGAACAAAACATAAAATAAATAAATAAATAAATAAATAAAACACAGGAAAACAAAATAGAACCAAACAAAACAGAACAAAACAAATGAAATAGAACCAAACAAAACAAAAGAGAACAAAACAAACACAACAGAATCAAACAAAACAAAATAGAACAGAACAAAAATGAAACAGAACAAAAACAAGAGAACCAAACAATAGAACAGAACCAATGCAAAACAGAACAGAACAAAGCAAACAAAACAGAAAAAAAACAATAGAACAGAACAAAAAAAAGAACCAAATAAAATAGAACAAAAAAAAGAACAGAACAAAACAAATGAAATAGAACAGAAAACAAAAAATAGAACAGAACAAAAACAAAATGAAACCAAATAGAACAGAACAAAAACAATGAACAAAACAATAGAAGAGAACAAAAACAAAATAGAACAGAACAAACCAAACAAAAACAGAAACAAACTAAATAAAATAGAACAGAAACAAAAAAAGAGAACAGAACAAAACAAAACAAACAAAATAGAACCAAAAAAATAGAACAGAAAAACAAACTAAATAGAATCAAACAAAACAAAATAAGACAAAACAAACAAAACAGAACCAAACAAAAAAATAGAAAACAACAAAAACTAGAACCAAGCATAAACAAAATGGAACAGAAAAAAAATCTGAACAGAACATGACTGAACTAAACAATAAACCGTAGTACCATAATAGTTTTATTTAGTAATAAGAGTGTGCTGTTGTTTATGCTGTTTCGTGACTAAGCGCTTTGAGCTGGCCTTGTGCCTGCAGGCCATTTTTACAGTGTGCACAAGCATTGATGTTGTGTATATCCTTAGTCATTCACATATATTATTAGCCCCATTTCACCGGTCAGGACCCCTGTGATGGCAAGCCGACCAGAGGTTGCCATATAATTAACCCGCAGCCAGTGCTGGATCCCAGAAACCTATTCATGTATTCACTTGGCATTTTATGTACGGGCATTAAGATAGATTATGTGCAATATGTGGGATACATTGTGATTCACTTCTTGTGATAAATATATTTTATAAGTTTTTTTTTAATTAAAATGCAAATCTTTTATCAAAGAAACATCCATATGCCAGACAAAACAGCTTTTCTTGCAGCCGTGAAGTTAATTGACTCACATCAGTTAATAAGCGAATTAGATTATTCTCCTATCACAGTACTGATGCTGCTCTTATGGAAAGCAAACAATAATAATTAGAAGTTATGAAGATTTAATTTTCTGTAAGAAAGCAAATGGAAGCATATTCTGTTAGGGTCTCCACTTGCGTCTCAGAGCGAATCTGTAGTAGGTGAGAGCCTTGAGAGCTGTTGCTGTCATTTTAAGCAACTTCCTTTTTGGCAGAGGACAGCTCAGTTTGGCTCCAGCTCCAGCGAAATCTGTCTGTTTGACAAGAAGCCCAGAGCTTTGTGCCTCTCAGCCACAAAACAGAGCTGCCATTGGCTCCTGACCGCCTCAGTTGTTAAGGCAGTGGGTTAGTGTTAGATTCAGAGAAGCAGCGGTGATGGCCGTGATTCTGCCAAGTAGGACATGTTCCTGGATCAGCATCTTTTGCTGATCCTGGAACAACATACCTGTCAAATAGTCCAATCCATAAACCCAACTATTAACTGTGACTTGTGCATACTACAAGACAAGCTTGCCTATTCAATAAAATCACTGATGGCATTGGTGTGTAACCAATGGTTCAGTGTTTTTTTTTTTTTTTTTATAAGATAATTAAACACTGTTGGAGAAAATTGTTAACAATTCACGAAAGGACAAAGGACAAAGACTGACTAAAGGACAAAGACTGAAACAGCTAAAAAATTCCTTAAACTGCTGGGGAAAATATTAATGTCAAAAATTCAGGAAAGGATAAAGACTGACTAAAAGACAAACAATGACTAAAACAACCAAAAAGTCTTACAAAAAACACATACTGTTGGAGAAAATATGATTGTCAAACATTCAGGAAGGTACAAAGACCAACTAAAACAACAAAGTCCTACAAAAAAAAACATACTGTTGGAGAAAATATGATTGTTAAATTCTGGAAAAGACAAACTACTGATTAAAACAACTAAAAATTGTTAGGGAAAAAACACTGTTGAAAAAAAACATGATTGTCAAAAATTCAGGAAAGGACAAAGACTGACAAACACAACTAAAAGTCCTACCCCCCAAAAAACATACTATTAGAGAAAACATTATGATTGTCAATTTCAGGAAGGGACAAAGATCAAAGACTGACAAAAACAACTAAAGTCTTTTAAAAGAAAAAGAAACATACTATTAGAGAAAATATTATGATTGTCAAAATTTCAGGAAGGGACAAAGAACAAAGATTGACAAAAACAACTAAAGTCTTTAAACAGAAAAAACATACTATTAGAGAAAATAATATGACTGTCAAAAATTCAGGAAGGGACAAAGAACAAAGATTGACAAAAACAACTAAAGTATTTAAAAAAACAAACAAACAAACAAACAAAAAAAACATACTGTTGGAGAAAATATGATTGTCAAATATTGAGGAAAGGACAAAGACTGACTAAAACATCAAAGTCTTACAAAAAACACTGTTGGAGAAAACATGAATGTCAAATTCAGGAAAAAGACAAAAGACTGACTAAAACAACTAAAAAGTCTTATGGGAAAAACACTGTTGAGGAAAATATGATTGTCAAAAACTCAGGAAGGGACAAAAAACAAAGATTGACTAAAACAACCAAAAAGTGTTACCAAAAAGCAAAACATACAGTTGGAGAAAATTTGATTGTCAAAAATTCAGGAAAGGACAAAGACTGGCTAAAAGACAAGGACTGACTAAACACACTCTTGGAGAAAATATTATGATTGTCAAAAATTCAGGAAGGGACAAAGGACAAAGACTGACTACAACAACAAAGTCTTACAAAAAACACACTGTTGGAGAAAATATAATTGTCAAATTCAGGAAAAGACAAAAGATTGATAAAAACAACTAAAAGGACTTACCATAAAAAAAATAAATAAATAAAAAAAAAACCACAAACCAAAGAAAAAAACAAACAAACAAACAAACAAACAAAAAAAAAAAAATACTGTTTGGGGAAAATATGATTGTCAAAAATTCGGGAAAGGACAAAGACCGGCTAAAAGACAAGGACTGACTAAAACAACTAAAACATCTTATAAAAAACATTGGAGAAAATATTATGATTGTCAAAAATTCAGGAAGGGACAAAGGACAAAGACTGACTAAAACAAAGTCTTACAAAAACATACACACAGTTGGAGAAAATATGATTGTCAAATTCAGGAAAGGGCAAAAGACTGACGAAAACAACTAAAAAGTCTAACAAAAAAACATACTATTTGGGAAAATATTATAATTGTCAAAATTTCAAGAAAGGACAAAGGACAAAGACCAACTAAAACATCTAAAAGATCCTTTTATCTTTTAAATCTGTTAAATGGCTATTCTGGGACCAGAAAGGTCCAGATTAGTACTATGTCACAATGTACAACGTTTAAGATGCATATCTGTGAAACACAATCAAAGTTGTGGCAGATCCTATGAAACATTTTTACTTGAAATCAACTTCTAATGACAAGCCAAAGTGTTAAAATCTGATGAAAGGGCCTTAAAGCCCTTGAAATTGTGCTTCAGATCTTCCATGTGCCTTTGAGTTGTCAGTCCATCCACTTGTTATGATAACACATCAAAACACCATGTAAGCTTAAGGCCATTTTCCTTGCTCTTGCTAGTCAAAATTAGCTGTCAATATATAGGTATATTTTCTTCCAATAAGCACAGGATCTTGGGTTTCAGTCTCTTAGAAATGTTCAGAGGACAGTTAGACTGGAGGCTTAAAACAGAAGCAGAGACAGAGGTAATGAGACTGGAGGCTCATGCTGTTCCAGTACAGCTTGTCTCTTATCCCTCGCTCTGTGAAACTCATTCGAGGGACTGAGATTTAAGGGTGGCATTAGCCGAGAGAACTCATGACGGGGAAATCCATTAGTAACGGAGGCTGTGAGAAATATAAAATTTGTTTAGGGACATTAAAAAAAAGAACATGGACTTGATTTGTTTTACACAACCATAGAGGAATTTTAACCAAAGTATGTTACAGACATTTCAGGAAGACCCTAAAGAATCATACCAACTTGTGATCATCCAACGTCCCCTTTACTTAACTAAAAATACCTACAAAGCACTTCTAACAAAGGACATTACCTGACATAGAGTAAGCAGGGGTGGCAGTCCATTTCAGTCCTTCACTTGGTGAACCTGGCTTGTGTAAGAAATGTACACATATTCATGGAATTGCTACCTGTCAAAGGAAAAAGCATCCAAATCAAATCATCTTTCATACATGCTGTTGCAAAAGTCAAAATACAACTTCACATAAAACGCCCTCGTAGACCACAAAATGAGTGTATTGGGGTGGCGAATTCCCTTTTGGGTGGCTAAATTGACTAAAATGCATGAGGAAGACATCAGCCTAGATCAACGCAGCACCTTTTCACAGCGGTGTGAAATAGCTTTTCTGTCACTTGTCACAGACCATTACACATCTCTGTTTCTGTTATGTTTAAACAACTAGAAGACAAGGCACTTTAAAGGCTTGGATCAAAAGTGTAGCTGAAACATTCTGATAAATCCGGTGAACTTTCAGCTGTAGGTGCTCTCGGTGGACACCAACTTTTGCTAACTTGTCAAAACCAGAGACAAGTCTTAGGGAAGCTAAAGAATAGGATTGCAGCTATTGTTAGCCATGCGTTACAGCAAAGTGTCATAAAAGTGTAGAGCTGAGGAAAAAAAAACGTGCACATTTATATAATGGAGCACATTTATATTGGCAAATAAACCAGGAATATCCCAATTTGACTCTTCAGATTCTTTGAACAGAGGGACAAAGCAGGGAACTCAGTGTCACTCAACTCAAGACTGCTTCATTCAGCCACAGAGATTTGACACGGCTGTGACCTAGTTCAATCAGCATCAAGCACATTCCCTTTTCTTACAATAACATTCAAAACCCTGTAGAACAGTATAAAGACAGCTTTAATAATAAGCGCCAAGAAAGCAGCTAGAACAAAGTCAATTTCATTTGCAATGCACCTGCATGTGCATGAATAATAAATGTAGTTTAAGATACCTTTTGGGTGTATTTACAATATCGGTGTAACCCAATAAGGACAAACAGCAGGTGCATAACTGTATTTCAACATTTCACAAGACAAAAAAAGATAATAATAATACAAACAAAACTGAAACCTGTAGTGACATATGACTTGATTATAATCTGTCAACGTTACAAAAATCCAAGAAAACAGCATGAGACAATGCAAAAGGTAAGAACTGCAATTTCACATTTCAATGTCTTGAGTGGTTGTTACAGAGAAATTTATGGCGCAGTTCTCATTCCAAATAGCTTTCAGCTGTATCATGGACCGACCTGTAAGAGCCGCTCCATTCAAAATCCCATCTGACTCAACTGCCCTCTAAACGTCTAAAAGAACGCACAAATCACAGTTTGAGGTGACATGTTATTAACGTAGCTAACTATAGTTATATTTTTCTTTTGCAGTTCTTTCCTCTTGTGCGCTCTAAATTTAGGCCCTAAGGTGGTATGAGTAAATGAAGCCTTAAATTCAAGTCACTTGTTCTTCCATTCTGTCCTCCTGTCGGCATTTATACCAGAGCTATTAGATCCAGAGCTCGGAGTGAACAGGACTTTGGAATGAAATTCTTTATTACTGCGTCCATAACTAAAAACAGAAGCATTCATTAAAACAGCATGAAAAAAGAGATCAAATTTCTGCAAGAGTATGCTAACCAGAATTTCATCCCCAAGGCAAGTCTCAGAGAGCAAACTAAGCCTTGGCTAAAATAATAAAAAGAAAAGTCTTTTTGTGCAGTCAATCAGGTTGTTAAAAATACAAATTACTCTACAGACTTTAGGAAGGCAACAGTAACATCAACACCCTGAGATATCTTTGGTCTTGTTCTTTCTCTGGAAGCGTGTGTCTGAGGGGTCAAATCCTCTCTCTCGGGCACCAAAAGTGGCCCAGGTGGGGGTCTTGGCCATATAGTCCATCGCTGAGAAGTTTTTGGTGCCTCCGCTCTCCTCGTATTCCTGAATGAGCTCCTGGAAGCGTTCGTAGTCAATCCACGTCCACCACTCCCCGTCGACTTTGAACTGCAGAAACACACAGGAAAGAAAAGGTAAGAAAGACAGCAGGTGGTAGAGCACTGTGATAAATAACACACAGAAATGGACACACAGGTAAAGATTGGACCGAGTGTCCCTGCCTGACAGGTGTTCATTTTGACTAATGAGGCCTGATGGTGTTTTCTAAGAATGTTCACTGCCAACTGGGCAGGTGCGAATCAGAGGAAGAGGACAGAAGCAGTTGCTTTAGGAGAACATAGAGTCTGTAGTCTTTAAAGGATTAGTTCACTTCCAGAACAAACATTTCTTGATAATTTACTCACCCTTATGTTCCTCTTTCTTTCTTCAATCGAAAAGAAATTAAGGTTTTTGAGGAAAACATTCCAGGATTTTTCTCCATGGACTTTAATGGGAGCCAATGGGTTGAGGGTCCAAATTGCAGTTTCAATGCAGCTTTAAAGGACTCTACACAATCCCAGATGAGGAATAGCGGTCTTGTCTAGCGAAACTATTGTTGTTGTTTTTTTAACCACAAATGCTGGTCTCGCACTAGCTCTGTGATGTGTCATCACGCATTACGTAATCACGTTGGAAAGGTCATGCGTGGTTATTTCTTCGTCTGTGTATTCCAGTTCAAAAAGGTAGGGTAGGGTGAAAAATGTTCAATGTCGTTGTTTTACCTTTTCAGTAAAGGATGTTTGACTTTCTTTGCATGTTCACTTTGTAAACACTGGGTAAGCACTTCCGCATATGTCACGCGAGACCTTTCCAAAGTGACACTGTAATACATGAAGTTGAGTTCGTTGAAAAGTATATAAATTTAGATTTTTTTTATTCCTTGGTTGGGATCGTGTAGAGCCCTTTGAAGCTGCACTGAAACTGCAATTTGGACCTTCAACACATTGACCCTCACTGAAGTCCACTATACAGAGAAAAATCCTGGAACGTTTTCCTCAAACCTGACCGAGTGCTTTCCTGTCTGCTCTCTACAATCCTGTCAAATCTATGAAAGCTATGAAAAGACCCAAAAATATAACAAAAAAAAAAAAAAAAAAAAGACATTTGTAGCCTTGACCCAAGACACCCTCATTCATTGAAAGTCCTCTTTGAAGTTCAAACTTGAAATAATGCAAACTAGGCACTCTTCAGCACCCTTCAGAATTACAAGACATCAAACGGAGCATCCTACAATCTTCACAACAAGTGTGGAAGGTGGCAGGGTCCACATCAAGAAAGTCATTTGAACTTTTATATTGAGTTGAGATGCAGGACCTGTGGTCTTCATCCGGTCCTTTCAAACAAACCCTCCCTCTGTTTCAATCAATCTTACCCAATCTTGATTCCCAAGCTTTGGTTCTACGTGAGGGTGTAGGCACAGCTTAGCTCTGCTTGTTTTCTCACCCTATACATTTAATCAATTTCCATCAGCACCTCTAAACCATTCTCTGACACACAGGCGTAAAGAGTCCTAGTGGGGAGCTGCACTGATTACATTTCACGCTGCACTGATGAGATGCTGTACTGTGATCCATGCTCAGCATGGTGATGCAATCAGCTATAGGCACCAGACTCCTTTTCCTCCCATCTCTCGACATGCCTTTTCTTTCCAAGACCTTCTCGTTGCCACAAAATCAATTCAGCTGTAGTATATTTTGCTTTGAGCATATTGCTAAGGTGACTGATTAGGTTGCTAGAGACTAGGGTCCAGGGAAAATCAGTTTAGAGTACAGTCAAGTCTTGGAAGTAAGTACACTCTTTCAGGGGAAGCTTGCTTTCAAGTCGAGACTTGAGAAACCAGAACAGCTGAAAAACAAGGATTTGAAATAAGGCATCTTTTGCAGAGTTGTTGCTTGGACAGTTGCCGAAGAGTATATGCAAGTATCCAAGGACAAAGTCTGTCTAAGCTAAGTGTAATGTAGGTTCTGTGCAGGTAAACCTCACTCCCCTGATCTCAAGAGGTGCACTGGTGACTGACGCTAGTGGCTGCAGTCTTTAGCTCCCTTGTTAATGCACCCGCCTCCCATGTCAAAGACCTGGGTTTGAGTACAGGTGCGAGTAGCACTCGGGGGAGGGTTACATTAGTGCCATGACCTGGATAAAAGTGAGGTTTAGGGGGATGAGTGTAACGGAGGCCAGCACTCAAGAGGTGCACTCAAGAGGTGCACTAGCGAATCATGCTAGTGGCTGCAGTCTTCAGCTTCCTTGTTAGTGCGCCGCCTTCCATGTCAGAGACCTGGGTTCGAGTACCACTCAAAGCAGGTGCGAGTAGCACTTGGGGGAATACATTGATGCTGTGACCCGGACGGTAGTGAGGTTTAGGGGGATGAGTGTAACGGAGGCCAGCAGTAGGTGCTGTGCAGGTAAACCTCACTCCCCTGATCTTAAGAGGCGCACTAGTGACTAACGCTAGTGGCTACAGTCTTTAGCCTCCTTGTTAGTGTCCCGAGCCTTCCATGCCAGAGACCTGGGTTCAAGTAGGACCCGGGAGGTTACAGTGTTTGAGAGTGGATCAGACCACCACAGGTTCTCTTGGGGACAACCCATGTCCAACTTGCTGAAAGCTGCCTCAAAGACAACCGGGTCACATGCACCACAACTGAGAAGCAAGCATACCATCCCACTACTGAAAATGCCAAGGCCACCACTTCCTCTTAGTGCACTGCCAAGAATACAATCTTTGTCCTTGTGTCATATTACCTCTCTATTTAACTGCTTACCTGAAGCATCCTAAAGGCAGCCTCAAAAGCTATCTCTGCAGTCAGTCTGTAAGGCCTTAAGCAGTTTGCATCCTCTGGGAAACCTTCTTCCTCAGCTGCATGTTTTCATTACCGAGTAATTTGCTGAGGTGAATCACTCCATAGCCTTCTCACAGATTCTCAGCAGTCAGAAGATGAAGGCTCCCATGGGGTACAACTCTTCTCTCTGGGAAGGCCAAGGATACATCCCCAACCGCTTTAAAGATCTCTTCCCCCCTTGTCAATCTTACACACATGCGGTTCGGCTCAGCATTCTCCTACGTTACTCACATTAGGAGACTAGGTGTTGGGGAGAAACTAAACAGCATTGGTACTAACTTGTTTACACTTGTTATAATTGATCAAGGTGACTGGGCAATAGTCCAAATCATTCATCTCTCTTCCAAATAGTGTTGGGAAGTCCAGTTAACTTTGATGAGGACTATTCACTTTAATGGAAAAAACAACAACAAATAAACAAACTGGGTCTTCCTGTGCCAAAGTCAATCATGTTGAATGCTACTAATTTATTTAGGCATCAAAACAAAATGGATATTCAGTTTAAGATTTCCTAAAAATTTGCAACAAACATATTAGGTTTGATACTGTAACCTTAAGCAATATCCTCATTTGTTTGTGCCAGATAAACATCACTGTAAAAACTATATATTTACATAGATAATAATTTATATAGATAAACTATAAATTATGAACTTCTAATTTGGCAAGATATTGTTTTAAAGTAGCTTCCTTAAGTAGAGTGCAAAATGGAAAAAACAAACAGGAATACTGAACTTTAGATGCCATGTAAGGGGAAAATTGGCAGCCCTTTTATTTTCAGAGTGCAAGAATATCCACTCTGCCATGCCAACAGATGGCCATGCCATTGAGAGAGTGCACTTTACGGCTTCATTCATTTGTAAAATTGCTTCTGCGCAGCTAACTGGGAGCACTAAACATATGAAGTCACTATGCAAATGCAGTTTTGGGACACCACTTCACCCAACACAGATTGCAGCCCCACTTTCATTCCCTAAACACTATGAACATCCCCCAAAATTAATGATGGTCTTGTCTGTTTGGTGTGCTGCAGGGCTTCTACAGTCTGGTGTAGTTACTGAGAGACTATTGGGACTTTAAAGTTTAAATGGGTAATCTTGTTTACGAATTAATGAATGTTCATAAGGCCAGCTAAGGCTTTTTGGAAAATGCAATATGCTTCAAGACTACATCTCTTATTAGCAGTGCTTACTAAGGCAAGCATCTCTATTACTATTGCTCATACTTAGGGCTGAAAGTAAACCCTAAGTATTAAAACTTTGGCTTTTAACTTGCCATACACAGTTTGTCATGTATGTGAATAACTAAGCCATTCTGCTTGCTGAGGAGAGATGTGCTATTACTTTTCTAAATGATGCAGGCTGATAAAAGGGAGAAAACATCCCAAAGACCCTATCTACTGAACAGAATATCACAGGATGCTTCTACATATTTACTTAAAGGGATAGTTCACCCAAAAATTAAAATTCTGTTGCTAATTACACACCCTCATGTTGTTCCAAACCAATAAGGCCTTCGTTCATCTTCAGAACACAAATTAAGATATTTCTGATGAAATTCTAGAGCTTTCTGACCCTGCATAGTCAGCAACACAACTACCATGTTCAAGGTCCAGAAAGGTAGTAAGGACATCGTTAAAATAATCCATGTGACAGTGTTTCAACCATAATTATTTAAAGCTATGAGAACAGTTTTTGAGCACAAAGAAAACCCAAATAATAATGTCATTTCACAATCTCCTTCATGAGAGTACCAGAGAAAGACGCACATTGAACACAAAACCGTCTTCGTAAACATGTCTGAAGATTTCGACAGAGAAGATGATTTGCAATTTTTTGCCCAGCCTTACTTATTTGAACCAGAATATACAGACAATGTACTAAGAGAGATGGGCATTCTATGTAAGAAAATCTCCCAGACAACATGACCTAGAAGTATCCAAGCATTGTGTTTTGCATGAGCCACTCACACTTTAGAAAATCAAGCTTTTTCTGCTTGTAGAACTCTTGATGGATTTAAATCCTCGTTTAACCCTGCTTTACATGCTTTAATTTTCTTCCTTCCTCTAGCTCAAAACATGGAGAGAGAGGGAGGGCTGTATGAGGACGCAGTGCTCTAACTTTATGAGAATATAAGCTGTCAGCTCCACACAGTGAAGAGCTGTAAATTCATTCAGAGGGTCTTACCTTGTCAAGAACACCGCGGATAAAGGGCGAATGTTTGCAACCCTGAAATGAGGAAAAAACGAATGCAGCAGCTAAACAAAGTCAATGCGATGAAATACTGTCGGTGGCCTTCCAAGGTCCAATGTGAAAAATGGCTTCCTATTACACGAACAATGGGCCTTTTTAGCACCCTCGTGAGTCACGGCCGAGCCGAACAGAAGCCGAGAGAGAGTCCCTGTGCGGTCGGCGGTGACGTGGTGAGGAATGAATTTTCACATCAAATTCAATGCCTTTTCATTTAGACGTCTGTCACAGGCAATCCAAAGAGAGCTCTTTAACATGCATAAGGCAGGAACAAAGACCTTGCATAAGGCGGCAAAGCAGTTCAGTGCTTGAGTGCTGGGGACTGGCTTTATCACAGTGTCATTTGAATTCCAGAAGCAAGCCTGTATGATTGCTGAAGACTACAAAAAAGTCCGGATCATTTGGATAAAATGGGGGATGCTTTTGAAGCATCTTCCTCAGTGAATCATGAGATGCAACCCCGCCCACAAGGAGTGACATTGGGCATCTAATCATAATATAATTGGTTCATAATGGTGTGAGGAGGCTGAAGGGATCCACACAAGCCACACGGCTATGAAAAGTCCTTCGTTAGACTTTTATTGCCGTTCTTAGGTCTCGCATCCAGCCTCCTAAGCTTCCCACCAACAAACCTCTTCGCCTTGTTTCCAAACACTTGATGGTAAGGCTGTGGAGGACCAAGCACCTTCTCATGCCTGTGTGGGCTTGAGTGGAGGTTGCTCTGGGCACTCACAATACGACTCTTCACTACTGCAGCTCATTTACAGCCGTCGTGTTTGTAGCTCTGTATGATGAGACGAGTAAATGAATGGAGGGTTTTAAAAGATGTAAACAGGAGGACACGTGCAGTTACAGTCCCTTAATGCACGTGTAGAGAGCTCTCCAGTGAATGAATTAATGGGATATTTAGAAATCAAGCTTAAAAGTGTTCTGCAAAAGGAAGTAAACAACATAATGTAATTAGAACAAGAGATGAAAAAAAGTTCAGGATGGTGTCAAAATTGATTTAAAATTAGAATAGCTACATAACAGTATTTCAAAGCAAAATATGGAGTCAGATATATAGTGAAAGATGTTTTCCAAGTCCAAATGAGAGAAAAAAAAGAAAGAAAAAATCTTAAAGTAATAGTTCCTCATGGAACACCCATGAAAGATGATATTTCACCTTCTTATACCCTCATGAAAGAAGATATTTTAGAATATATTTTAGATGCTATATTATGAAAGTACATGGACATAAAAGGACATAAAGGTTGCATTAAATTTATGTACTAACGTCAAACCTTGGCTAGCTCTCACAACTTTTTGTTCACATGATGTGCAAGAATCAACAAGGTTTGATTTTTTAAATGCCAAATGTTTATTTTATTTATTAATTCTTTTTTTTTTTGAAAGAGAACCTCAGGAATTAAGACTTGTATGGCTTAATATAACATAAATTGTGTCTTTTATTGAAACATGTAGCAGAAAGCCCATTAACCCACATTGCTCTAGACATATTTTGGACTATGGTGGGGCGGCATTATTTTGATGATGAGAAATGGTTGCACTCGGTGAGCTACTGGCACTACCTGTTGCTATTTTTACCGCAACACAACTCGCACAACAATAAAATACTGATACGTTGCCACATTGTGTGGCTTTTGGTTGTAATTTTTAGTTGAAGGGCAACAAGAGAAGCAATGTCAGTCTTTACTGCTTTCCCTGCGATAAGAAGAGGAGAAAAGAATGGGAAGATGCCTGTGGACGAATAACGTTCTCTCCACTTTAGCCCTGATGCCTTTGAGGCTTTTAGTAGACCACAGCTACTGAAAGAGCTTACAAATGGCAGAAACAAGAAACGCTAGATGCCATCCTGACAGGATGTAAACGTGCCAAGGCTTGTCATGACGCGGCAGCCACTGAAGGAGTTTCTCAGCGTCAATTTCACTCAATATCCGGGGGCGTTTAAACTCTCTGTGGAGAAAAATTAATGGTACGTCATTAGGTTTAAGCCTATGCTTATATCCATCTCCACCTGCAAGGTCTTTCAATAGCTGTGTTCATCTTATCAGTATTTAATTTTCCGAGTTGTGTTGCGGTAAATATAGCAACAGGTAGCGCCTGTAGCTGACTGTGTACAACCACTCCATGTCATCAAATGAATGGTGCCCCCATAGTCCAAAATATGTTTTTTTCTCATTTAAAGAATTTTGGACCCATTTGGCTAAAAGTAATAACAAAAGCAGCTGAAAATTCTTCAAATCATCGTCATAAAGTTTGGAACGACATGAGGGTGAGTAAATGATGAAGGTCTGCTGGTCTTGGCAGTTTTAAGCTGTTCTCCCAGCCAGGCTAAGGAGGTCATCAGATTGTTTTTTCTCAGCCTGGCCGCCTCCCAAGTCCCCAAAACCCATCTAATACCAAACAACACCTGACCGGGCTGGAAGCAGCGTGGAAAACGCAAGATTCGTTTTTTTTTTTTCGGAAATAAAATGTGTATTCGAATTGAAATATTCACCATAGAATCACATGCAGTAATTTATGGTACTTGATTTCAGAATACAAACAGCAAATCATAAAAGGATACTGAAGCACCATCTAACACTTGCACATAAATATGTTTTTTGTTTGTGAGAGAAGAGCGCTGGTAAGGGCTCACTGCCCACGCAAACCATTAGAGAAGCTGTCACAAGAAACGAATGTAAAACAAGAGCGCCTGTAAGAATGACTAGCGCTGTGTCAGGAAACGGCATAAAAATGCAGGAAGGAAAGGTTTAACCCTTCACCTGAATGGCAGTTTAAAGCAAGTGCCCATATCAACACTCTTTCAGTGACATTTACAGAAATGGCAGTGGAATCTTTATTTGTAACAGTTTTAAGTGGTTTAAGTCAAAAAAAAAAAAAAGGGAAATTACAGTACGAGCTCCGTTTCTACGAAACGCAGTCCAGGAGTAGAACAGCAGCTATGAACAGCGTGTCTGTCCAGGGTTACCTTGTGGTGAGCGAGTAACAGACAGTTGGAGTGCTCGTGTTCGCAGGCGATTTCATAGTCTGGGAGCAGGTTGGCAAGCTGCTGCACGAAATAGATGACCTCCTCGTGCCATGGTACGTTGGCCATTGTCAGGCTACTGGCTGAGCTCTCGCCACAGTATGTCACTCCCTAGAGGACAGGCAAAAAGACAAGAGGGACAAAAGTATAAAATGAAACATTGTTCAAGTCACAAACACAGCATGATAAAACCTCAACATAAAGCAGAAACACCCCACAGTTTCTTAGTATCTTTAATTGTACAGATGCGCAATATATCGGCTTCATATCGAATACTATCTAACATGCAATTTTTTTGGTATTGAATCATTAACACTTAAATAAAAGAAAAATATACAACATTTATATAGTCTAATAACCATTATATATCATGCATCCCTATTAGGGGTGGGCAGACATGATCAACTGGTAAAAATTTGTCAACCGGTTTAGATTTTAGACTATTGTCTCCATCCTGGTTACATGCTCATGTGACGTTGCTGTGCTACATGAGCTAGAAAACTTATTGTTTGCACACATTTTTAAGCATTGCGGTTTAAAAACTGTGCGTCTGAGAAGTTGACTGAGAATGGCAGCTATACTTTTTGCTTAAAAAAATAAAAGCACTGATGCAAGTAATATTGCAGAACAGGTCATTGTTATTAGTGGCTGTTTCGCTATTATTGGTAGTATATTGTAAATATTCTTATTTACAACTCATTTGAACCCTTTTAACATTTTTATCAAATACTATTATTACAAACAATATTATTTTTTAAGCGTTTTACACTACTACGATTTATACAGTTTATCATGGTCAGGATCTCATCTATTATATAAAACAACAAGTCTAATTTCACCACAATAGTTTTATTTATATAGCCTATATGATGCACACGCACAGGACTGTGGGAAATCGAAGGCACATTTATGCTGCCTTCCAAATTCCATCAGAAGGTGCCTCCAGAGACAGGAAATGAAGCAGAATTTGAATTCAGACATTCCTTGCCTTCCTGTCTTGGAATGGTGCCTCCGAAGGCATTTTAGAGCTTTCGGACGCAGCCAATGTGTAGCAGCATCTAATGTGAACGGAGCCGCTCTGACACGCATGTACGTAAACCAAAAGCATGTAAATAATTAAAGCGAATATATTAAACCTGCATCTCATATGTTTATTTAATTGAATAGTAGCGTTTGTGAATTTTTAATAGCATTATGCTTTATTATAATTTTTTTAATGGGTTTAATATGTGGAATGCAGATTAGTTACTCGACACGGGCAGAATGCAATAGATGATTTATTGAAATCTAATACTCGAACAGAATTGAGGAATCGTTGTAGCCCTAATTACAACTTTAGACAAAACAGTATAGAATTCAACATTAGCCATTTGTTTGTTATTAGCCATAATCATACTGGTGATACGGACATTTAATAAAAGCAATAAAAACGCTGCGACTCCCTCTGGTAGCTTTTATTTAAAATATTCACAATCATGCCCAATCATGCTGAAGTTGCTTTGCCTCTGAAAATTTTAGATTTAACTGTGCCTCACTGTATAAAAAAGGTATGCAAAAACAGTCTGAATCATATCAGCATGCGCAGCCCAAGGACATGGTGGCGCGTGGAGGCTGATTTGGTTTTTCTATGGATGATGGAGACTGAGACGGCCAGATCATCTCATTCAACACCTACACACACACACACACACGCACACACACAACAGGATAGCGTTCACATCACACCTAAAGAGATGCTGCTGTGATCAGGATAAACGCGGCTATGAGGGCTGAATGTACCACATGCTGGAAATGCAAATTCAGTTTACATTAATATGATTTCTGTCGTCAGAACTCTGATGTCTGATTGGATATTGAAACAAATTGGTGTCAAGTCAGGTCACGTACTCCATTTGAACCCTCACACATCATGAAAAGCAGTCATTAATAATCCTTGGCAACCAAATAAGTGACACATGACCGCTGGATGAAAACCGGCCTCATCTGTGGTGTGGCCAGCATTAGTTCATGGGTCTGCTTGTGTGTAGGAGTAGCTGTGCTGTTGAAAAGACATTACTCATCCTGTGATAGAGTGAAAACCCATTCGCTAAGGCTTTATCTTATTTCAGTCTCCATCATGCTGAGCTGTTAGCACTCTATTACGCCGGACAATCGATAGATGAACATCTCAGAGCCGTTGAGAGAATAAAAAAAAAAAAAAAACGTCATGTGAAAGAAAGATCAGATACATCATAACTCTGAACAGTGCGTCGACGGTTTAAATGGTTCAGAAATAAACACCACAAGGACAAATTAATGGAGATTAAAAGCAAATGAATTCTAAATAATGTGAATACTGAGTGCAATATTTCATTAAACAAATCACAAGAGACATCATGGAAGGGAATGATTAATACAGAATTTCCTACAGCTTTCTTTTACATGAAGCCAATGGCTTATAATTATGTATAAAGTAAGTATAATTAAAGATATTCATAATTAGAAATTATGTATAATAGTTATTTTAATGACTTATACAGATGATTTGTGCAACTATCTGATCATTAAAACAAAATTTTAATTAGTTTGGTTTAATTTTTGTATTTTTATGACAACAATAATCATTATATTTATTATTATTATTATTATGATTAATAATTAATAATAATAATAATAATAATAATACCTATGATATATTTTTATCTAATTCTTCTATTCTGTTTCTATAGTATTGAGTAATTATATAATATATATAATTATGTGTATTATATATTTTAGCAATTAATATATTCTCCTTGTTAATTTTTTTAACTATTATTTGTTATTCATTAGTGTTTATTATTATTAATATTATATATTCAATATATTACAATTACTATATGTATATTCTATATTGTAGTAATTATTATTATATTTTCATTATTATTGTATTTTTTTCTTATTAGTAAAACAATTATATGTTGTTTATGTAGTATTATTTTGTAGTAATTTTGTAGTAATTATTAATATATTTTCATTATTTTATTTCAAATTGTATTATTTTTCCTTAGTATTACTATTATTATATATTGTTTTTGTAGTACTATTTTGTAGTAATTATTATATATTCTACATATCATAATTATTATATATTGTAGTAATTCTTAGTAGTTATTATTATTATTTTTTTATTTATTTTTTACTTTTTATTTTTGTTCACAGTGTTATTATTATTACTATTATTATATATTGTATGTTATAATTATATGTAGGTTATATATTGTAGTCATTTTCATTATTTATTATTTTATTTATTATCTGTATAACTATTACTATATTTTCTGTAGTATTATTTTGTAGTAATCCTTATACATTATCATAAATATGTATATTATATATTGTAGTATTTATTTAGATCTTCCATTATTTTAATTTTATATATTTTTTCTTACTTCTACTACTACTACTACTACTACTACTACTACTACTACTACTACTACTGCTGCTGCTGCTAATTATTATTATTATTATTATTATTAGGCATTGTTTTTAGTATTTTGTACTAATTATATATTACAAATATTATAATTATTATAAATATTATATGTATATTATATATTGTAGCAATTCATATATTTTCAATATTTTATTTCTTATTTTATTATTATTTTTTATTATTATTAGTATTACTATTGCTTACTATTAGTATTATTTTGTAGTAATTACATATTTTAGTAATTATTATATATTAGTTGATTTGTGATCATGGTCTTGTCTAAATGTTAAGCTACTTATTTCCCACTTTCTAAAAAAAAAATGTAAAGAGTTATTAAAATATTTAAATGATAAGTTATAACGTTCTAATTATCAAAAGAAATAAAAGTTACTTTAGCTTTAAATACTGTTGTTGATAACATTCTTTAAAAGATCAACCATATGGTGCCAAGTTATTATAACGTATACAAGTTTAATAGTATAACACAAATATTTAAAAAAATCAAATTGGCCGTTCCTTATGTGTTTTAAAGTACTATATTCTTTTCAGGTACAAGGTATACAGGGATGAGCGTACAAGTATTACAATGCATTATGACTCCATTAGCGTCCCAACACATCACATCCATCTCTGAGGACAGACAGGACAGTGGAAACGAAAGGACGGGATTCTTGCCTTTCTCATCTCAGTCTTTTGGCCTGTGGCTGATGTCCAAAGCTGATATTCCCAGTCTGGTACAGAATTAATGAGCCCAACTTTTATCTGGCTGCTCTGTAGCCATAGAGAATAATGATTACCTACAGAAATGCCCTGATAAATCAATGGGGCGAGGAAGACGAGGGCATTTCTCTGGCCGTCTACGCCAACTAACAACTCTACAGATTTCCTGTCATAGACCAACAATCTGACTCTAATAAGCCAACCAAACGTTTATACAAAGATAAAGGAGAATTGATAAAAGTGCTAAGAAAATCATTTAATAACATGAGGGATTAAAGTGAAAGGAATTAGTGGTGCATGAATGATGCTCTAATAGCATTGGCCAAAAGTTGGGCAGTTTGATCTCAGTTGTGTCCTCAAACGTCTAACCTCTTGAATAACTAAGGTGGAGATAATTTGGGAGCCCAGCGCAGACTGTCCATCTTTGTGTCGGGACTAACACCTAGGAGACGCTCTAATTGTGCAGGATTAATGATTTGATCGATAACCACCCAAAGACCCAAAGAAGAAGATTCGTTAGCACTGGAGGGAGACACAGGCCTAACTTTATATTACACAAGTATGTCTCTAAATTTGGTCGCAAAACTACAAATGGAAATCTAATTTTATTGCATGCACAATGTATATAAAATGTATAGGAATGCACAATATATTAGTATCATTAGGGGTTAAAGCGTTTAGTGGCAAAACCCTATTGTAATTGTTATAATGGTCATGGACCAGTGATCTGATGGTGCAGACCAAACCGTAAGTCGTAGAGACTTGAAACTTGGAGGGATGGTAGTACTCATACCACCTACAATGTGGCCAAGGCTCGCCCCAACTGGCCTAACGGGGATGCTAGAGCGGTCCAAATTTTCAGATATTTCGCATTTTTTGGAAAAAAAACTACTTTTGCGAACTAGTCCTAGGTTTTTCGTCCAATTGGAACCAAACCAGTGCTCTGGACCAAAATTCTCTGGAGAGTGAATATCATTAATTATAAAAAAGTTGAACTTTCAATTCGCCGTCAGAAAGGCATGCCAAAACCTTCGAAGAGGCAGGCCCACTTTTAGTAAAATGCCTATAACTCCTGCCTATGCCTATAACGGAATGAGATGCCAAACTCAGAACACTTGTGTAAGAGCTCAATCTGAGGTCACAGAAAAAAAAAAAAAAAAATTGTGGAGCTTGGACACTTGGTGGCGCTATAAGAGGGAAAAAAAACAAGGCTATAACTGCGCAACCATTTGTCCTATCAACATGAAAATTGCTGTGCATGGTTTTGGTCCCAAGTGCCACATGTGTCTACAAGGACATTCGCATATCTCAAAAAACATGGCCGCCACTGGCCAATAAATTTTGAGCACCAGTTAAACAAGGTTAACAGAGGCCGGTGCCTGTTTGAGTCACAGCCCCAAAGGTCTGAGAGAACTTTGAAAGAAGGGGAAAATATGAGGAGAATGAGGAGAATAACTCCTCATTCTGGGCAACTTTGCCTCTAGAACCACTGATGTCAGTCAAATTGTTTGATTAAATAATTGAGATGTAAAAAATAAATAAATAAATAAATAAAAATAATAAAAATAATAAAATAAATATTTTTATGAACTAGTCCTAGGTTTTTCGGTCAATCTGGGGGAAGAAAAAAAAAAAAAAAAAAAAACACACTGCAGTACAATTCTCTGGACTCTCTAGTTAAAAAAACAAGTTATAACGGGGTTATTTAGAAAAGGGGACTGTCCAAATGTACCCAAAATCCTATAAATCCTAACAGAAAACTCAAAACTTCATGAAACCTGTTGAGCACATCCGACAAGTGATTCTAAACAAGCATGCACATTTTTAAGGGGATCGGACTACAGCTGGTGCTATAACAGACATAAACATCATAGTTCTATGGTATTTTACCTGGATTTGCCAAAAAAGTTTTTGTTGTTGTTTGTTTTTAATAAATATCAATAAATTAATTTATATTGGACATTTACAGCGCCCTGGAATATACACAGAACAGTTCTTTCTGGTCCTCGAATCTGATTGGCTGAGAAGTGTGTGATATTCTAGTGATTTCGGAACTCCAATCAAACACTGTTTGTATCACTCCTCTTGCTCACAGCGAGTGTCATGGCTGATGCCCAAATCCACTATAATTTAATAAATAATACTGTTTTTGTGTCACATAATGTAGTTTTAAGAGTTTTTTTTTTTAGGTGAGAATGTACTTGTTGATTTATATGACAAATATGCGGTTTGTTAATAAAGATTTAGAACCTCTATTTATCTTTTTGGAGAATGTGAGCTCCAGGGCATTCAGCACTCATGAACCTGCCGAGAGCAGCCTTACCTCGGCCAGATTTTCTGGAATTTGCCACCAAGTCTGATGTCTCTATAGAGGCTAAACATGAGATATAATTTGATTTGAGTAAATCTTTCTTTTTTTTTTTGGACACACATGAAAATAGACAACAACGAAAAACACCTGTTGTCTGACAGAGTAAATATCTCACAAGGAGTGTGAGGCAGGTATGACAGATCCTGCAGGAATAAAACAAAGACGCACACACAAAGGTTCTGGTAAATGTGAGGGGTAAGAGCAGCTGTTGGTGCTGTAATTACTGCAGGGCCGAACAGCTGGAGGGGCCTGAGCGCCTCCATAACTCACAGAAACATATCAAACTTGCTCAGCTACCACCAAACATAATTACTCTCCGCATATATCACCACTCTGTTTCACGTCCATAAAAGTGGCCAAACACACACAAAACAATGCTGCCACTGCCGGTGATTTGATGACTGGGGCACTGGTGTCCTATAGAAGTAAATGAGATGTCAGGAAATTTGATGTCTGGCTACACATAAACCATAGCTATTCGCTAAGAGAAACTTGTCTGGCTTTTGGCATGAATAAAACATCATTTGTCTAATTAAAGGGCCAAATAACTGCAATATATATAAACAAAAAGATGACTTGTAAAAGTACAGCTAGTAACAAGACTTGTCTGTATGGTTGTTGGATGATTGCAAATGTGTTGAAGGGACAGTTGCTGTCTATGCAGGGTCAGATAGGGGTGGATCTAGGGTTGGCCACCCCACTCACAACTGCTGTTTCAGTCTCTTTTTTTCTTGACAAGAATTGCATTTATTTAGAAGCAGGACGTCTTTACAACCACATCAAACAGGAGACTTTTCAAACGGTGCTTCAATTTAACTTCAGTGCCTGGCGCTAGTCAAATGAGAAGGTACAGGTGACAAGGAGCTTCTGGAAGCAGTGAACTGCAGTCAGATGAGATGTTGTCAGGCCATATGTCAGTAAAATCTAATTTACCTGTCCTGTCAGCAGTTATACTGTGCTTGTAGCATGCACACTTCAATAACTCAATAAGGAAATCAATAACTTTTGTGGCTTTAAGGATTCAGCTATATTTAATTTAGTATTTTGTGTCTGATAAACTTCATTCAACTTCAGTATATTTCCTACATGTTTAAGGGCACAGGTAAATGATGGGTTTATGTGAAGATTGTTTTAAGTTCACTTAAAATTTCAAGATTGAATGTGAAATTATTGCTATATATATATATATATATATATATATATATAGATATAACAACTTTAATGTAAGGTGTGATTAATCACAATTAATCATGATTAATTTCAGAACAAAATGTGATTAATTAGAGAAGTTTTAATTGATTGGCAGTGCTATAGTTTTTACATTACTTTCACCCATCAAAATAAGTTGATTATACTAAAAAAAAACTTGCAGTTTTTAGTGTACACTAAAAACACTCATATTATGCAATATTATTACATTTTAATTTTATTTTCTTAGCATTATCAGTGTTGAAAAAGGTATTGCTTAATATTTTTGTGGAAACAGTGATATTTTTGAGATTCTCCAATGAGTAGAAAGTGATATAAAATAACAGTTATTTAAAAACTTTTCAAACTTTAAATGTCAAACTGTTTTGCTTAAAAATCATGTCATGCACATCACAAATTGGTCTGTAATTTAGAAGCCATTCTTCAAGATTCTAGCTGTCAGCCAGCCAGGCAGTCACCTAATAATAAAAAATACATTTTGCAGACAAATGTTCAAATTTGCAAGGCATAAAAACATAAGATACAGTGCTGATGTTATAGGACGAGTGACAGTTTCCTTAACAGGCCTAAAACACTTTCAATAGCCACAGACCAGTGGACCATCATTAGTGTTAAAGGGGATATCGGATGCAAATTCACTTTTACGTGCCGTTTGCATATAGATTTGTCTTATCAGTGTGTGGACAACCACCCACAATGATAAAAATCCATTCACTTTTTTTTTTAATTCCCAAAAAACCTACACAGTCTCAATTATTAAGCCGTTTTGATTTTCTGAGCAGTATGATGTCATATTGCCCAGACTCCGCCCATGGCCACTGACTGACTGTCCCGTATTAGCATATTTTCAGCCTCAGCCAATTGCACACGCTCAAGCAGCTGTATCGACAACAATGTCTCACAAGCAATGCGGGTGTATGTAAAAGTGAACATAAGATGCATCACCAAAAAACGAAACAGAGGCGTGGGGTGAGCAATAGCTCATTATCATTTAAAAAGACATGCACCGAAACGGGTCACTGTGAACAGAGCTGTTTTTGACAAGGTAAAAAGGGTGCTGTTTTACATGACTATTGAGGAATTTTAACCAAAGTATGTTACAGACATCTCATGAGGACCCTAAAGAATTATACCAACTTGTGGAAAATGTGCATCCGATGTCCCCTTTGAGCCATTTTGCTGTTGAATCATCAAAATTCTGTTTGTATCATGCTGTCGGCAGTAAGCAGATACTCTCAAACCTAGTTTGTGAGCACCTAGTTCAAGTCTGCATGAAACCACACCACAGCAATGAAGCTCAAATGTCAAAACAACAACTGGAAGCCTAAATCATGTTTGACATTAGCACCGTTAACCCAGAGCTGCTGAATGATTAAAAGGTGAATGCAGGCTCAGGGATACAGACAGCCTGCCTCTGTTTGGGTAAACTCAGCAATATTTTTCTCACACTTTTTCATGGCCTGTATTTTATCCCACAGAAGAAGGCGTAAATCCTCGCCTTCTGCGGTCTATCAAAGTGGGCGATTATTGTTGCTAGGTAACAGCATGTCAGAGTTGAAGCCGGCTTTACTTTGGAGTGGCTCTGCTTTGAATGTGAATGCGCTGAGGCAGATTCCCTATGGGGCAGGTGCGCGCAGGTCACATGACTGGCTGTTGACTCGTAATGAGATTACGAGCAATTCTGCGAATCTCAATGTAGCAGCTCCCCCTTTCCTCCATTAAAAACGGAGCTGCTAATGTGAAGATAAGAGTGCAGGAGGGAAGAAATACCTGGAAGAACTAATGCAAATTGCAGCTGAATGGAGAAAAGAGGAGAAAGAATAAATAAAACTGCAATTTAACCTGCTAGAACAACAGGAACTGCTTAGAGATTCTACAAAACAATGAGCCCCTCATCGCAGAGGATTTCGTGCTGTAGTGGACTGAGATTCATCAGGTCACAAGTGAATCAGTGCAGATCAGTACAATTAAACCAGGACAGTGTAATTACACAGGTCAACAAACACCAGATGCATTAAGGCAAATAAAAGCTGGCTGAGACGAGGAGAGATTTAATCAGTTTAGTCAATCGCATTAATCTTGAAGACAGGTTGATTTAGTAGAAAGAGGTTCTTATTTGCTGATTTAAAACTAGCATTTCATTAAAAAGCCATTGAAGTCGCTTGCTGGCTATTTAAAAGCTACAGTCTTGCCATTTGTCAGAGGACTGACTCTGTCTTGATTTTCATGGATCATTAGAAAAATGGGATGAAATTTAAACATCATCCTGAACATAATGACTTTTAGCTCTTCATTTATTACAATTAAATGAAAAAGTTCACCTAAATTCAGCTAAATTCAGGACAACTTGCATAATTCTGTATTTGTTTATCCTCATGTTCATGACCGTACTTCTTGCAATGACTGTTCAGATTCTGAAGAATGTGCTGGTCACTCTTTTTCTTCAAATAATGGATTTTAAAAAATACACAAAATCATGTTTTATAAAAGTCATCCACACAACTCGTGCACTTACAATTTGGTGGTGAACATTTTTACTCAGAAATTGCTAGTGAATTTCACAAATGAAAGGAATACAATTATTAAAATGAAATACATTTTTTCAATAATTACTCCAATAATGTGTTTTATTCAATAATTTATATATATTTTTTGGTGTATATTCAAAGTTTTTTTTAACAGACTGAAATTTAAAGGAATAGTTCACCCAAAAATGAAAATTACCTCATAATTCACTCAACCTCAAGCCATCCTAGGTGTATATCTACTTTCAGACAAATACAACCAGAGTTATATTTAAGAATATAAAGCTTGGAAGAGCCAGGACAATGGCAGTAAATGGCTGTTGACACTTTGAAACCAAAAAAGTGCATCCATCATAAAAAAGTGCTCCACATGGCTCCAGGGGGTTAATAAAGGCCTTCTGAAGTGAATTGATAAGTTTGTGTAGGAAAAAATATCCATATTTAAAACCAGGTTTTGTTTACAACAAAGGAAAACCAGTCTGCTCTTGGCTTTTGTCGAATTTATCCAATATTTTTCTTCACAAATCCTCGTTTTGTTCCTCTAATTTGTGACAAAACGGTGTTTCGTTTTGCTCTCTTCACTGTACTTCTGCATTCGTCACTTCTCACCAAAGCTTATGTTTTGCCTACGTCCTACGTCATCCATGGGATGCCACTCTCTCGTGAACGCTTGTACGATAGTTAGCTTAAAAAGACAGTTAGGTTAATAAAGTTTTAAATATGTATATTTTTCTTACACAAACACATTGATTTGCTTCAGGAGGTCTTTAATAACCCCCCAGAGCAATGTGGACACTTTTTATGATGGATGGATGCACTTTATTGGACTTCTAAATCTCAGCACCCATTCACTGCCATTATAGAGCTTGGAAGAGTCAGGACATTTTTTAAATATAACTCTGACTGTATTCATTTGAAAGAAGAAAGTCATAAACATCTAGGATGACTGGAGGTTGAGTAAATCACGGCCATAATTTTCATTTCTGGGTGAACTATCTCTTTCAATCATAACTTAAACCCATAATATAATGCACCAGTCATATGGATCACTTTTCTAATGCTTTTGTAATTATATGGAAAAGAGTGACCAGGACATTTTTTAAAGTTTCTCCTTTTGCATTCTAGAGGAAAAAGTCACAAGATTTAGAAATGCTACAAAAGTGAGTAAATGACAAATTTCCTTTTTTAAGGTGAACTATTCATTTAACTGGCATAAACTGAACTGCTATGAACTCCGTTTTAATGCGAATCTGTATCAGTGTCTAAAAAAAACCCTGTTCTAAATTCAGTGAAAATACACATTATGTAATCAATATTTCATAACAGAATGCACAAAAATGGTGAACGATACTTGATACAGCAATTCCAAAAGGATATGTTTAAAGTTTAATATCCTTTAATAATTTAGCATTCAAGCCAAAATTTTTGTAGCACAGGGCCTCAGTTACGGCATTTCTATAGTAGCTCCTATTGCAAACTCTACAAGTTCATCTTATCTGAGCTCAAATCAATCCTATCTTGATTTATTGGCTCTCAGTGAATGCATTAGAACAGGGAATGAATTTAATGAGCCTGGTCATTACCTTGTTTCCCTGCAAAGAGGATTAGGAGGAAATTCTTGGCATTCCAGCAATCGTTTAATAAAGCTTCACCTCTTAAACCCAAAAAGGTTCAGAGACCCTCGTTAGAAGCTGATTCCTAAATTAGGTGGGTGAGAGGCATACCTTGACCTCGATGAAATCTGGCTGTCCAAGGGCGATGAGATCGGCGTAGGCCTTCAGCTCATCCACATTCCAGGCCTTCACCAGGGTCAGTCTGTACACCGTACGCTGTTGCTAGAGGAGGAAACACAAGGAGGAGCTGTCAAAATTACTGCTTAATTAAACCAATGCACCTGGGCTTCAGAATATGAAATGATATCCATAACCGACTTCTTTAACTGAATGCATTTCTCAGAGAAGTCATACGATCAACAGGAAAAAAGTGATTTCATCCATCACAAAAAGATTACAAAGTATATTTTTGTCTCTTGGAAATGACAGAGATTAGGATTTGCTTGTGAAATTATATCAACACAATCAGTGGTAAATTTTTTTTGCATGTCTGCGTTCTCTGCAAGAACACAGGGTGGGTGATATAAAAACATGATTTATTAAATCGCAAGTGATCATTCTTGAAACTCCTGAAATTTAAAATGACACTAAACATAAGTGTGACATTTCTTTCCCTTTTTTAAATAGGTATTTGCCCAAACATGCACTTAATTTGATAACATGATTGACACTTAAAGTGAAGGATTATTGACAGAAATGTATTAGTATAATAAGTTTCTAATTCTGATTATTAGCAGCAGAATTACTACTACTACTACTACTGTTTCTGTTAGTAATAAAAGTAGATTTTAATATTTAATATATATTATTATTATTATTAAATAATTTTAAATATTTATGTACATTATTGGCATTATTACTATTAACAATAGAAGTACATTTAAATATTTAATTTTTAATTTATTATTATTATTATTATTATTATTATTATTATTACATACAAAAGTTTAAAATTGTATTATATGGGATATATTCTTTATTTACTTCACATAATAATATTATTAATAATAATAATAATAATTATTATTATTATAAAAATGTTTATAATTAGTATTATTCATAACTAATAATACTTATATACATATTTAATAATAATAATAATAATAATAATATTATTATTATTATTATTTATTAAATAATCAAATATGTATATTTAATAATGTATTATTATTATAAGTTTAAAATTGTATTACTTGGGATTTATTCTTTATTTCACAGTATTATTATTATTATTATTATTATTATTATTATTATTAAATAAATACAGATGTTTAAAATGCTTTTCTTTAGGATTTATTCCTTATTTATTTCACAGTATTTTTATTATTATTATTATTATTATTATTATTATTATTATTATTACTACTATTACTATTACTATTACTACTATTCTTGTTAATAAAACTACATTTTAATATCTAATCTTTATTATTATTATTATTAATATTATTATTGGCATTAGTACTACTACTGTACATTAACATTTATATATTTATAAACATTTATATATACACATATTTATTATTATTATTATTATTATTATTATTATTATACAATTTATGAAATATCCATGAATAAATATTAAATAATAGATTATTGATGCTGTTGTTACTGTTTTTATTATTAATGTAGGATTATTAATGAAATATTGATAATATTTAAATAATAATAATAATAATAATAATAATAACTTGTAATGCAACATAGGCATGAAGTAAACAGCACATCCCTTGACTTGACAATTCATAGCTTAAAGCTGGATGTTCCATTTCCAGCTATTGCATCAACATAACCTTGCTGACACTGCTTAATACCATTGACGAGAGTCAGGTGAACATGGAGAGAAGCAGCCAGACTTTAATAAGAGATCTTCTCCAAAATTCAACCTCTGGTGTCTGCCTTAGGGTCTCAGAGTTGGGAGCTCTCTGGCCCACATCATTACTCACAGACCCTCACGCCGATGCCCAGAGGGGAGGAAGCCCTCACCAAACACAGCGACTGATAATGGACACTCATGCCTCCCATTCCTGTTATTGCACCTTGTCAATCAAACAGTCTGGTCGTCACAGTCTGACATTGCTCAGAATAACCGCGTCTGTCCCTACAGGCTGAATGTCTTCGCACGGTTGGTTGGTTTCTGTCGAAGTACAGATGTCAGCACAGTCAGCACTGTTCCTGATCCATGCTAACTAGCGGATTTGCAAGGCAGGGAAGGACGAGGGAAATGGAAGCCAATGAGAAAATCCAACAGCTGGGGAGGATCAGGCCTTCACAGGTGCGCTCACGTATGCACACATGAACCAGAGAGGAGGAGATGGACTAGAGAGAGAAGGATAATTGGAGTGATGTGGCAGCAGGTGAGGGTATTTAGAGAAGCAGCCTGTTTTAAACCTGCCAAGAGAGCTTCATTCGTCCTACACCTGAGGCAGAATCAGGCAGCAGGTCAGCAGGGCTCTGTGAAAACAGACAACCACATGCCGGACCAGAAGAGTTGCATGCCAACATAGGCAAAGCTCTGTGTCAGCACTTCCCCACTCTACACTCTGAGTTTTCACAATAAGGCAAGACGCACTGTTATTATTGCACATACAGAAAGCCATCTCTTCCATTTAAAGGGATGGACAAAAATCATACTCTTTTTTTGGAGCTTGTTTGTTACTTGTGGACTGGACTTTAAGTTGATTTATTTTGAAATATTTCACCTGTTGTTATTTCTGTTTAGGGTATTAAAAGGTAAATGTTCCTGGGCCTAGAAGTACACTTTTTTTGTTGTTTATTTGCTTGTACACCTATTGGATTGTGATAATGAATTGATATGTATACATGAGTTACAAGCTACTGCCTGGTTGTTCTTGACAAAATTTAATAATACGTCTTAAAGCGCAGGTTTACGTGGTGAACTGAACTAAATATTGTGGTGGTTTTTACCCCTGGCGCCTGAACCCAATAATGTAAGGCCAAATACTGCTACAAAGTCACTCAAATCTTTTCACTTGCAAATTCCAAAGCATGAAATTCAAGAACTTACTGTTCACTTGCTGCCTAATATATCCTGCCACTTGACAGACAGCATTGTAATGATATAATCAATATTAATCAGCTTTCAGTGGTTTTAACATTGTAGGTAAGGAGTGTATAATAAATATTAAATAAGCTTACAAAATTCAAACAATTGCTTGTATTCTAAGAGAAGGTGCTTTGTTTGACAGCAACAGCCAAGTATTAAACCGGCAGTACAGACATGAATAATGTCATCTGTGCAGGTTTTTCTACAATTAAACTTCTTGAAGTCCTTGAAATCCAACAAAAGAATACCTCAATTGCTTAGGAGCCATTTTTTCTATGTCCCTTGACCAGCGTCGAAACAATGGTGGTCAGACTGTTCACAGCAAAGTAAAACACCAGTGTCAATAAACAATTATAGGAGCGGCATGTCTTAAGATCTTTTAAAGGAATGTTTTGCAGGCTTTCCACATATTTTAAATGTGAATTGTGGAATACTGCATTAAAAAGTCCTGGATGGAAAAAATTGAATAAATAAAATGGAAAATAAATGCATATACACAATAATACTAGCAGTTGAGTTTTTGTTTAATTCAGCAAACTATAACAAATACAGACTTACCAAACAAATTCATATATGCAAAAGAAAAGCAATGTTATTTTGCCTCAACATGTCATGATGTGACTAAAAAAAAATTAACTCAGATTTGCATTACTAAGCAAACTGACATTCGTTAACAAAGTCACTACTAAACATTTATTCTTTTTAAAATGGTTTTGCAATATTCTGCATAAATTGAATTTGCAACTTGGATGGAAACAGCTAAAACCTCTCAAAATACCTTATAGAAACTCTGCGGCAACCATCTAAAACACTATGGTATTTTCTTTTTTTCTTCAAAAAAGCTGCACTTTATTAAATTAGCATATATAAGAAATAAAGTTCCTGTGACTTGGAAGAAAGAGCAGAGAATTTATTCTGAACCTTCTGAAGTCAGCAGGAGCAGGATGGAAATACTAAGAAATGGCAGCACAAAGTTATAAAAAAGCATTGCAACTTTTCTATCTGACCTCTGTTCACCACTGTGCATGGTATTTTCAGCTTTGCAAAAGGTCTTAGAGCAGTACCGTTTGCACACAAACAGCTCGCTCCTGAAAAGAAAAAAAACTCTGTCAATCAAAACACAGGCAAAGACTGTCAAATGTTTCTGCACAGATCACAACCAACAGGAAGTTACTGCATATGCTGAAAAGGTACCATATAATTCTAGCATGTCTTATAATCTGTCATGTGCCGTATTTGTACAATTTTCTTGAAAAACAAGAGTGCTGAGCAATGCATTTCAACATGAACAGCACTTAGATCCCAGCTGGAGATCCCAAGGACACACTTAGTATGGAGGGACGGGTTCTGTCTGTGTGCACTTAATAAACCCCTACACTACTTAGCCATGCAAGGGCACACAGAAACCTAAGTCTCCGATTTGTAGAGACATAGAATACTTGAGATGAATTCCCAAGGATTTTTTTTCATTCTTAACACAATCGTCAATATTTAATAATGAACTTATTTGCATTGCAGTGTTGATGTCCCCCAACTGAACACAGAATAGCATCAGAAGTTAGATTTTAGTCACTATTCTCAAACCAGAAACAAACTTTTGTGTATAAGAATGAGCCCAATTATGAACTCAATCAAGCCAAGGTTTACTCAAACATATCCTCCTGAATACAGAAAAGCACTGAACCAAAAAGGCAGTTTTTGAGGTTTGTTTCAAGCCAGTATGAAATCAAATTGGATGCGTTTACATTAATAAATATACATTTTCTTTCTGTGTACAATTCAATGAGGTCCCATATCAGTACCGCACCAAGTAGATCAGTTACACCTCTGTAAGAGTGTTTCTGCAAGCTAAAAATAATTTCATCTTTACTTTATAGTATGTAATCTATAATAAGGCACTTAGACACAAGTGTACTAAAGCAGTGATTAATTCTCCCAACTCCCAACAAGGAAACATAAGGTCCTCTTTCAAGAAAAAAAAAAAAAAAAAAAAGTGAAGATGCCACCTGCTATTAATCACTATTTGCTGTTTATTTATGTAGTTGGGAAAATGTAATGAAATGCACTCATATTTTGACAAGAAGAATGTTCAAATGTGTCCTTGTTCTTGCTCAAAAGCATCATTACAATCCCCTGCTCTGCTGCAAAGCAGTACACTGAGATGAAACAGGCTGTGAACTCCAAATAAAAAGGAAAAACAAGAAAAGCATCAGAGACCAGACGCAAAGACGTTCATTCCAGTGTCTCCCAAAGGATTCTGCCTATATCTTAATTACAAAACACAGAATTTTCTTCTCTCTTACTCAAAACTCTTTTTTTCCCCTCTTACTTATCTTTTTCTCTCTCTTATATACAAGATACATATAAAGTGCTGGGGATAATGCATTACAAGTAACGCAAATTGATTACTTTTTTTAAGCAACTTGCAAAATAAAGCAACTAGTGCTGTCAAAATTAGCGCATTAAGGCAGACGTTTAATTTTTCCAGGGCTAGGGTTGGCCACCTCACTCACAACTGCTGTTTCAGTCTCTTTTTTCATGACAAGAATTGCATTTATTTAGACGCAGGACGTCTTTACAACCACATCAAACAGGAGACTTTTCAAACGGTGCTTCAATTTAACTAGTCAAATGAGCACAGAAAAGGTACAGGTGACAAGGAGCTTCAGTAGAACAACTGCAGTCAGATGAGATGTTGTCAGGCCATATGTAGTAAAAACAAATTTTCCTGTCCTGTCAGCTGTTATACTGTGCACGTAGCATGCACACTTCAATTGATCGCACAAATGCGGCAGCACACGCGTGTAGCCTGTTTTATTTCATATTAAAGCACGAATGAAACTACGAGAATGCGTGTCAGATCCGCACCAGGTGCGGCAGCGGCAGCTCCTAAAGTAATAGCAGCTGAACGACCCAGCTGCTGTAAAGAAAATTACTAACTTTTGGAGATTTAAGAATTCACCTATATTTAATTAGTGTTTGTATATAGTGTTCGATAACTTTAATCAATTTCTGTATATTTCCTACTTGCCGAAGGGCACAGGCAAATAATGGGTTTTTTAAAACAGATTCAGTGTTCAACAATTAATACAATCTGTGAAATGCAAACTCAGAATATGATGCAAACCTGCAAAAATTAAATTTTTGAAATATCCTTCATGTGACCTATTTGTGACCTTGGACCACAAAATCAGTCATAAGGGTCAGTGGTTGAATTTGTTTCTCAAAAATCAGCAGCAAAGACATTGGTTAATAAAATGGGATTAAATACATAAAGGATATGTGTGTTATGTAACATTTAATTATTGCAAGTTTGCATCATATTGCAGGGTTGCTTGACAGTGTTTTTATTAATTTTGAGGAATACTGAATCTGTGAGATAAATTAATGCATGTTCACATTTAGTCTGAAACTACAGTAACATCATGTTTACATACGAAGTGCACACGTTGCCTCTGCATTTACTCCCAATTTCTCTCAGCATTGTGACAGGAGAGCTGTCAGTCAATAAATGGAAAAACAAAGTAACTGGCGGTACACATTTGCATATTTGAAAAAATAACTGCACTGTAAAAAATAAAAAATTTGTTGAGTCAGCTTAAAATAATGTGTTACACTGCTGCCTTAAATTTTTAAGTTCAGTCAACTAAAATAAGTTTAGTCAACCTGAAATGTTAAGTTGTACTAAGCAACAGCTTAGATATTTGTGTTCGCTAAACTTAACAGATGGGTAAGTAACCCAGTTGCCTTAAAAATTTTAAGTTGATTCAAATCAAATATCTAAGTTGTCACTTAGCATAATTTAACATTTCAAGTTGAATAAACTTTTTTTTACAAATTATTACAAATTATTTTAAGTTGACTCAACAAATTGTTTTTTTACAGTGTATATTTTCTTGTGAATTAAAAAGTAATGTGTTACTTTACTAGTTACTTGAAAAAGTAATCTGATTATGTAACTTGCGTTACTTGTGGTTACCCCCAACTATGGATACAACTATCTGAAAATCTGGAATCTGGAATAAACATTGAGAAAATTGCCTTTAAAGTTCTTAGCAATGCATATTCCTAATCAAAAATTAAGTTAAGTTCTAATATATTTACAGTACAAAATATACAAAAATATCTTCATGGAACATGATCTTTACTTAATATCTTAATGATTTTTGGCATAAAAGAAAAATAATTTTGACCCACACACTGTATTTTGGGCTATTGCTACAAATATACCAGTGCTACTTAAAACTAGTTTTGTAGTCCAGGGTCACATGTTATTCAATGTCTTTGACCTTTAATGATCCAATTCAGCCATACTAATAAGCAAAAATGACGTAACATTAGTAACTAAGTAATCCAATTAGTTACTTAGGGAGTAATGCAATATTGTAATCTATTACTTTTAAAAGTAACTTTCCACAACAGTGGATATATATTCCCACACTGTTTTAATTCAACAGCTTGTTTGTAGATGTTTGCTGTTTGTAGACTTGCACAGAACAAACTCTCATTTAAATTCAACACCCGGTGGAGTACAAATGGAGTTCTGCCCATTTTGTGAAAGTGTCTGAGGCGGGTTATTGGTGTTATGTGTTCCCTGCAACTGGTTTTATAGCAAAGCTCCATTTCAAGGTCATGAAATCACACAGGAGAACATATCTCTGGAAGTGCACTTTCAAGGTGCTAATAAAAGCAAAAGATATCTAAAAGCTCCTATACTGAGTTCCGAAAGGGTTTGAGTTTTGTACAGTGCACAGAAATTACATGAAAAAAAAAACAAAATTAATGCAAACAGTATAATAAATACAAATTGTTGGCCAATATCTGAGAAACCAATTAAGTAGAATGCACACTAACAGCAAAATTAATGAGAAAGTAATGTTGTAGTTACAAGGGAAAAAGGAAAAAATGGAATTGAACTGTTATGGTGATGAATGCTGAGAATAAAACAGCCATTAGTGATTTTGTATTTATACTTGCATTGTACTTATCTCTGACAAATAGCCTCGAAACAAATGCCTCGTAATTAAATCTTTCAATTGTGAGGATGATGAATAAACCACAGCACAATTAGTATAGAAAATGAACAAACTGCCTAAGGAATCAGTGAGAGTCTAGACAGGTTAAGTTTAAGTGACGGAGGCACAGCAGGTGTCAGCCACATGAAATTCACGCTCTCGTCTCAAAGAGCAGGGTCTGGTAAAGTCTGGTAACACTGCAGCTTATTGTGGTCACAAATCGCCCACTGAAGCAGGAATGGCCAGTTTGAAAGACACGTTTATCTTCAAAATAAAACTTTACATACGCATTTCCTTTATTTTTTGCTTCTTTTATTTGCACAAGCACTATCCTGAATGCCTCACAGTCCTGCTGCCTAGAGTGTCATCAGTGTCGAGTTGCTCTCTTCAGCTAGAAAGCGACACCGCAGGTGATCTCAACTCATTAGAAAACAGAAGAGCACTTTCTGTTCTTGCGTCTTCCTTTTTATGACTCACATATGCACATATGTACAGACACACGCATAGAGCGAGCGGTCTGTTCAATGGCAAATGCAGGGAAGTCATTACAGAAGTTTAGCACACAGGCGCAGTGAATCATCTCTGAATGATGGCACTTAAAATCATTAAGCAGTAATGCCAAGGCCCCCGTGTAACAAACTGCTTTTGTCATCTCAGCATGCTGAACCCAGAGTAAGAGCCGTTGATGGACAGCACCCACGCATCCACTTCAAGCTAGCATTTTTAACAGAACTTCACCTCAGTAATGCAGTTAAATCTAAAGGCGTAATTTAACACCTTCTATAGGCATAAAAAATGACATTGTTACAAGACGATGCACGTTATTACTCGGATAAATCACAGGATTTTGTTAAGAGGAAATCAATCCTGAAGCTTTGCAGTCATGATGTTTGGAATTAACAATCGATAGCAGTGTTTTGTACAGGCCTGGTATGAATTACGGGATAAATAATGAGTGAAGCGAAGCGAGAGGAACAGCTTTCGGCAATTAAACAATCATATTTAGGGCCAGCAACAACTGAGTTTTACACGCAGTAATGCACAACAGAACTATTAACCTTGTAAAACACTTTATAAATGTTGACTTTAATAATTGCAGAGAGCTGAAGTATTTAAAAATTACTAGCGTGTGTTTGTGTCTTCTTTAAACGGCCTGTGCAGAGACTCAGTGTCAATATAACTATTAGTGTCAATACAAGTCATTTAAGGGCAACTTTCAGCTGATTCATTAGGATCCGTGCACTATTTAAAGATCACAAGCAAAACAGTCAGGGCGTTTCCTCCAAGGAGGAAAGGGAGGCAGTGTCTCCAAAAATTGGATGAGAAAAAAAAATTCATAGTACAAAAACAAAACACTGCAAATGTTTCAAAGTTTTTTTTAATAATTATTCACCTAGAGCGTCCAGAAAATTGCACTGCAGTGTTTTCCCAGATTTAGTAAAAAAACCTAGGACTTGCTTGCAAAAGTAAGTTTTTTTTTTTTACATTCTCTTAATCATTTAAAGGAGTGATGATATGCAAAGTTTACTTTTTCATGTTGTTTGAACATTAATGTGTTGGCAATGTATGTACAAATCTACCCTATAATGATAAAAATCCATGCAGTGAGAATTTTTAACCAAAGTATATTATAGTCTTTTCATTAAGACCCTAAAGAATCATATCAACTTGGGCATCCGATGACCCCTTTAACGGTTTGATTGACAGACAGTGGATCTAGGGGCAAAGTGTTTGGAACGAGCAAGTCTATCACATGATAAGAATATTGCACAATATTGCAGAAATTGTGAAAAATTTCTCACAGACCTTTAGGGCCACGAGTCAAACAGGCCCACCAAATTTTGCTCTGATTGACCTTTAATAACCTGGTCTAACAGGTGCTCAAAATCTATGGCAATCATGTTTTTTGAGATATGAAAATGTCATTATAGTCGCTTGTGCCACTTTGGACCAAGACCGTGCGTCTTGGACGCCAACAGGGCAAACGGTTGCGTAGCTGTGGCCGTTTATTGTTTTTTTCCCCCCTTATAGTGCCACCAAGTGGCCAAGCTCCACCACTTTTTTTTGTGACCTCAGATTCAGCTCTTACATATGCATTGTGAGTTTGGCGAAGATATCTCATTCCATTCTAAAGTTACAGCCGTTTTAGTAACGGCTCCCTGCCTTTTTTGGCGTCCCTCAAATTTTTTATAATAATAATTATAATTCACTCGCCAAAGAATCTTCCTGCACTGGTTTGGTTCAGATCGGGCAAAAAAACCTAGGATTAGTTTGCAAAATACCCAAAACGTTCGCCCACGAGACATGCGTTTTGTCCGGGCGTGAGCGAAGGATTCCAGCAACTTAAGACATTTGAGCCTTCGACAAATGCTTTAGGAGTTATGAACGATTTCGCACTTTTGATCGCTGTAGCGCCCCATCAGGCTAATTGGGGCAAACCTTGGTGACATTGTCGACCGTGAGTACTACCATCCCTCCAGGTCTCTATGACTTCCAGTTGGGTCTGCCTGATCAGTTTTACATGGAGATTGCTGATGCTTGGCCAATTTAACAATTACAATAGGGTTTCAGTGCTAGAGCAATCAACTTGTTGAAATCAAAGGTAAATCTCCTCGTCTGAGACCAGTGTTTACTGAGCTCTGATGATCAGAAAATAGGTTTATCATGAAAAAAATAAAAACACAGCTGAACATCAATTCAAAGGTGTTACCCATAAGTGTTACACAGTGTTACCCAGTGTCTTGTACTCTCGATAATAAGTTACGGTCAACATGGGTGACTGTTGAGAACAGTTGGTCCTAATAAAAAGACTTGGCTTCTTTCACACTAGAATTGCAAAAGATGCTTTATCATTCTAGAACAACAGCCTCACTACTAAGACCAGAGTTTCAGATTTTTTTACCCCATCTAAATGTGCTTTTTAGGTTGTGTGACCATGAAGTCTGTGAAATGACAGAATTACATGCTCAAAAACTGTTTTATCTGTTCTACTTAGAGGCAAAACTCTTGTTTTATCTGGATGGATTATGGCTTGCTGGACCTACCTTTTCACCAAGTTCTTTAAGACTGTCCAAAAAGCGCTGCCAGAAGTCTTTGAAGAGGGGACGGTCAATTTTCTTCAGACTGTCTTTCGTGCTGGCATCAACGCTGACATAAAGTTGTGTAACAGGCACAAGATTCCTATAGATAGAAAAAAAAAAAGTTTGAAGGAGAATTTCATTAGCATTGTATAAAGAAAGTCTTGCTTTTTAACATATTAACAAAACTGTAGAATACTGGAGCGCAGTTAAGCATTAGGATCTAACCCATTTTTGGCAGCCAGAGCAAGAGGCTCTATTGTATTGCATTCTTTGTCACTGTGCATGTGTACAACACAAAGCAGCACACAACTGAGTCATTGAGTTTTTGAGATGAAAACTGGAGTTAAGCCAGGAGTAGGAAATGTGTAATTTCAAACAATGCATCATACCAACAAATGCCAGAGCTGCATTAGCCAAATAAAAGACTCAACCACTCAATCACTTAATAAAGACATGGTATTTATAATCAGGAGATGTCAGTGTAAACGTTGCTGGCCACTATGTAGTAAGAAAGGTATATGAGTGATAAGTGACGGGCAGAAAAGTCAATACGGCCACTGGTTTTCAAAATAGACAAGCTGGCATTGTGTCCCCTTCAAACGTTGGAGTCATTTTAAAAAGGTGTATTTAGATATATTCTCAAAAATCACTGCAGGTAGATGATAACCTCCTCTTGTGTTCTGGCTCTTAGACATTTTTGTAGCCCTAGATCTCTGCAAAGCTTTTGACATCCCTAATACTGCTTTCCTCTGGTAAATATCCTACATTAATGAAAGGCATTAATTACTACTGATAACCAAAACAAGTCCTGCTCCCATTGCTCACAGTGTCCCCCAGGGCTCAGTTCTGGGCCCTTTCCTTTTTTCTAATTAGTGCCTGAGCACCAGTGGTGCGACGACCCTACTGTAATCGGTCAGATTCTTCTTCTCCAAAATGAATCGCATTTGAGAGCCTAAGCATGCTCAAAAACTCATGTGAAATGGCTTTCAGAAGTGGGTGTGGCAAAATGGCTCAATAGCGCCACCTATAAAATTTCAATGAAGTGCCCCTTGAGCTATGGGGAACTTCACATGTACGAAATGTACACTGCCCTCTAAAAGTTTGAAAAGTTTACATCATCTGTTTCCGGGTAACACCTTCATTACATTTACAGAATTAATGCAGAGATTTAATCTAGGAAAAGAACACTATTATTACTATCTACAAATTAAAAATTCTATTAAAACCACAACAGGAATCAATGATATAGCACAACCTCCTCCAATTTTAAAACGTATTAGCACAATCAGTAACTCTGCAAAGCCGCTTTCGAAATTATATGCTTTAATATCATCTATAGACACAAACACTGCTGCACCAGTCAAACAATGGGAAAAATACCTTAATATCAGCACAGATAAGGAATTTTGGGAAACAGTTTGCGGAAATATTTTTATCTTTAGCACAAATACAAATATCCAATTAATTCAGTATAAAGTTGTACATAGAACACACATTACGCAACACAAGATGTTTAAAATGGGCCTAGAAAATTCTGACAGATGCACCAACTGCAGTTTAAATACACAAGACACCTATCTTCATGCAGTTTGGTTATGCCCACCAGTTAATCAATTCTGGACAGATGTCACAAATAAATTAACAGAAATCTTCAAAACCATTATCCCAATGCTCCCAGTACTATGCCTTATCGGTGACACATCTCAAATTAATCCAGCTTTTAAACACCCAGTTCCTTTACTCATGTCTCTAGCTATCGCCAAGAAAACTATATTACTTAACTGGAAAAATAAATGCCAAATTTCAGTTACACAATGGATACATTTGTTAAGGGAACATATCATTCAAGAACAACATACAACAAAAACACAAAACCAGCTACTCAGATTTAATACAACTTTCAGCCCTCTGTTTTCACCATTAAATATTGAATAAAACTAGCTGATGAGCTGATGCCCCAATTAAGCCTCAAGATTTATAATTGATGCCTCAAACTAATTTCATGATATACAAATACAAACAATGATATTATAATTATATGATACCTGTATGATAACTGACTTTGATGAAAATGAAATTTGTTTGTTTTTGATATTTTTAAATCCGGCATATTACTACTAATATTAATACTACTTCTGTTGTTACTATTATTATTGCTATTATTATTATTATTATTATTATTATTATTATAGTCAACAGGGTTGGAGGCAGTGGTTGTATATGTGTTATGTATTAATTTAGATAGCACACAAGCTTTCAGGGTGTTGCAGCTGCTTTGTCCCTGTCGGTGGGTCTGACGGGCACATTTGGGCGGCACGGGCTCTATCGGTATCTTGGTTAAGGTAACCTGACCCCTCCATTTGCTGCTCCTGCCAGCATTGCCCCATCTTACTGAGTTTGACGAAATCAAAATTGAAACTGTGCTGGATGTGGTGTCTTTGGTTGGGGAGCTGACTGATGAACACCAGGACTACGGCCAGTTTGCAATATAAAAAGGGTTCAGTGGATAAAAACAGTACTAATAATGAGCGGTCACCCATCAGATCACGCACAGACTGGGGGAGCCTGTTCTGGAGGTGCATGGTATGGTGGACCATTATATAAAATGGCATTCACTGGCATAGGAGTGGGGTCTAGTCACTGGCAGGGTGAGAAACAAGGTGGAGGGACAGGATGGAGTGGGGACATTGTTGGGGTCTGTGCCGATGGGTGTGTTGGATGCGCTCGCTGGCGGGGATGGGGAGGCTGCTGGACCTTAGGGGATGGGAGACATCATTTGCAATAATTAGCAATAACTCTACCAATTAGTCTATTTTTTACTAGTGTACTATTACTATTACAATCATCGATGCTCCCACTGCTTCCACCTCTGTGTCCATTACTGGTTTCATTATATTATTATATTTCTACTAGGGCTCCTCTTAGATATCTGCTCAGTCACGTAAAAAGTAGGATATCATCTGTCATAGATGTTACTGCATCCTGGATCTGTGTCATTATACTGAGGTTAACATCTACTGCTCCGATTGCTGTTTAACATTGTATTATAATATCACTACTATTGTATATTGAATTGCTTCCTGTTCAATATTTAGTACAGTTATGTCTATAGTTAAATCTTTTTACTAAACAACACAAAAATCGAATGATCATTTCTGTACCCATGTAAACTACCACATCCATACATTTACAGCTTGTTTTTTTTTTGTCTTTTCCTCATCTTTGTTCCCATCTTCTTGTAAATTTTTTTGTTTTTTTTTTTTTTTTCTTTGTTTTGTCTTGTTTTATTTAGTTTTCTCCCCCTCTGTGTCTCATTTGCGTATATATGTGTATATATCTGTGACTGGTCTCAGTCTGTGTCATCATGTTGCTGTCTATCTATGTTTTATTGTGCTTAATAAAAAAAAATAAATAAATAAATAAATAAATAAATAAATAAAAGTTTGAAGAAACCCTTGGCAAAGTGTTGTTTTGGACGATATCAGCATAAATCCTTATCATTTTTTGGTGCAAATACATTAAAGAAACTTAACATTATCATTGAAGACCAGCAATAATAATTTTCATTTAAATTACATAATAACAGCAATATATACATGTCAAAGTCAGACATGCCCCTTTGCCAGCTGTGATGGCTGGTTACTGGTTTAAACTTGGCCCAGGTTTTTAAAAGATTTTTGGGTCAGCACACCTTAATAGCGTCAACAATTGATTGCCTATTAAGTTTAGAATACAATGAATTTAGGCCCAGATTATGTAGCGCTGTAATAGCTGCTAATGGTAGATATTTTGATGAATCGAAAATTCTATGTATAAACTGTTTATGTAATAAAATACGTTTTTGTAGTTTCTGTTGTTCTGTTCAAAATTACCACAAATTAAAAAGGATTCATGCCAATATTGCCCAAAACCCCACTTTTCTAGGGTGTTTCCAAACTTTTGGAATTTGGAATAAATTGCAAAGATGTTGAGTTTTTGTTGAAGGGCATGTCCATGGCTGCCTGACAAAGTTTGATGTTTCGTTAGGAAAAAGGAAGTTGTTACAATTCAGGAATACAATGTCTGATCTGCACGAAAATTAACATGTTTAATAAGAGTCCTATCCTGAACACAAGCCCATAACCATATTTAGTTAAAGTCATAACACCACCTGCTGGTAACAGGAAGAGGCATGTTTTACGCTCTAACAAACTCCCCCTAGAGATTTAATGACATCAACATTATAACTGGTCAGTTTACTCTAAAGGCCTTTGCAATGTTAAATTGCGAAGATCTTGTGATTTCACTTAAGGGTATGCTTGTGGCGGGCTGACAAATTTCGATGTTTCAACATGTAAAAGGAAATCGTACATTGTATAATATAGTCATACAATGTACGATCCACCCCAAACTTTACTGAACACATCTAATGGCCAATATTCAGATATAATCATAGCGCCATCTGTTGGCAACAGGATATGTCATGCTTTGCGCTAACTCAAACATACCATGTTCAATCTGCACCAAACTGTATTTGTTTCATCAAAGTCCTGGTTTGAAGAAATCTACATGCCAATATTCAGTTATAGGCATAGCGCCACCAGCTGGCAGCAGGAAGTTTGGCACATATAAATGACTTTGACACATTTCTCATATATGTAACACTTTAAATGCATATTGCTCACCGTTTGCCATTTTCCTAAAGCCACAGAGTGCTTGCAGCTTTAATTTACTAAAATAATTTGATGGCATGTACACAGATTTCATTGCTTTGCTGATTAAATGCAAATCTTCATCCGTTCACAAGCCTGGACAGGATTTCCTCTTTCTATACACTTGTATCCAAGTGTGCATGGTGACTACCTTTCAAAAACTCAGTCCTGAGAAAACCAAAAGTCTCCTGTTTCACCTCACTCCAATCTGTGTTAAGAGGTTTTATTAAAGCCATTGTAACAATCAAGGTCTGATTTTTGACTTCATCCACTAAATCACAAATTTATCACTTTGTCAAACTTCTTTCCGTTATCTCCTTGCACCACAATATTTAGATTATTCAATTCAGATCCTTTCCTGCTCTGCCAAATTATTAACAGTTCCCAGCTTCAGACTGCCCTCCTTGGGTCTTTCTTCAAAACAGAATTAAAATTCTTTAGTTTACTCAGGTTTAAGCACATAAATACTACTTAATAAAATATAATTAAAAAAAACGCAAACTCTTTAACATATAAACCAATCAAAAGCATTAAAATAAGTCATGGGTTCAGTGTCATTGGTAATTTTGAGTTGTTAAGAGCTGGTGTACCATTTCATCCTTTCCTCCTGAAACGAACACAATGAAACATTAGCATATTATTATGAGTCTAGTCTAGTATCTCATTATAACAACATATAAGGCCGCTCAGTGCTAGGACCCTCAGTGAATATCATTTTTTGCCTCTGTTGGTTTATCATGCAGAAGAGGCCTGTTTCAGCAGAGAAGCGTGATGAAGATTGCAGCTACAAGATAAACAACAGCGATTGACAAGTGTTTCTCACTTCCTCAGCACACTGCCAACATGATATTCGAGCAGCTGAGGTGACGTCCCCTCACCCTCAGATAACCTGCCTGATCTGTGAGAGCATTCGGCGTGCTGCAGTCGGGAGAATGAGGTGAGGATGTATTTTGCATTAAGCTGGGGAACAGAAAAAGAGAGATAGCTAAAAGCTTTTTGGCTGCTCCTGAAAACTCATGAATTTAGCACAATCTGGTGGAATTGAAGGAGCTAGGAGTCGAAGAAGCTGTGATTTGCAATTCAGTGCCTGATTATGGCTTATCAGTCCAGTTACAGCCGAGTGGGACTTCAAAGACGGAGGGAAAAACTTCAAGCTGGAGGATGTTCAGCTGTTAGAACTACTGCAGATATACAGAGAACAAACGCATACAAAAACAGGCTTTGTCTGTAGGCACCAGATCAGAATCGCTGAATGATACATGACAAGAGTTTAATCATCATAGACTCTGAAGTGAACGTTTGCCCAAAATATTAAGAGAGTGGATGACCGAAGTGTTTTTCAGTAACCGATTCAGCATTAAGCCCCCCAAGCTAAAGAATTGTGTCCATATATAGATCCCATTACCTAAAGGACTTAAATCCCACCTGATCTCCTCGGGGAACTGGGCGTTGGTGACCAGGAAGCTGGATATGTTCTGCTGGTGAAGAAGTCGAAGAAAGGAGTTGATCTCAGGATACATAATGGGTTCGCCCACCAGAGACAAAGCACAGTGCTTCACAGTAAGGCCCTCTTCAAAGCGTTCGGGACGAACTCCTGGAACACCTGTCACGTGAATCAGAATTGAGAAGATAAGTTTTTCAAACACTCCTCAAAACTGCCATTGGCCAATCAAGTAGATAATCCCATGCCTAACTTGTGGCAATGGTTGAGTTGTAGTCAGGCTGAGGTGTGATTCCTATACAACAACAACATACAGTAACTCACCACCATACTACAAATTTACCTAGCTAGCTGGCTCCTGAGTCAGCAGCACTACACGCATGCGTCATGTTTAGAGCCATTTGAAGCTGCATTTAAACTGATTTTGGAAGTTTAAACTTCAGGGCACCATTGAAGTCCACTATATGGAGAACATTCCTAAAATGTTTTCCTGAAGAAACATATGAGCTTTGTAAAAAATCAAAGCGTTTCAGAAAGGCAGAAAGGAGCAACAATAATGTACAGTATGTGGAAAATTGTGTTTTTTGAACCTCAAACCGCATAAACACATTGCATTACATCAAATGCACAAAACAATGTTCTTTTTAGCAACATCCTATGACCCCTTTAACAAATGCAAAAGTGATATAAAAATGCATTTGTTGATGCAGCCGTGCTATTTTAACTTTCTTATGCAAATCTGAGCTGTTTTGTCAAACTGTAGTTTCAGGGGGTTCGTAACAGAGCTCTTCATCACTCAAGTGCAACGCCGTATCGCGTGAGCTACAGAGCAAACCTACTGAATTAGAAAACTCATGCATATGAAGCTGTATATGTGACGACAACGTTCAAAAGTATCAGTTTTCAAATCGCGCAGCATGTTAAAATTGTTTTGAAGCCATAATATAATACTCTGTAAGTAACTGAAAATTAGCCTTTATTAATCAAAACTCTGTGTGTGTGTAAACCATACTTTGTGTGAAAAGGAACAAAAGTTGTCAGAGTTTTACTGCCTCTAGGTGTTCATTTCAGCTGGAAACTGATTTGTACATACAGTCATAGCCGAACATATTGGCACCCTTGCAATTCTGTCACAAAATGCAACCTCAGAAAATTGTTGCAATTGCAAATGTTATGGTACTCACATGTTTATTATTTTTTTGTTTGCATTGGAACAACAAAAAAAAAACAGAAGAAAAGTCAAATCTGATACAATTCCACACAGAACCCAAAAAATACACTGGACAAAATTATTGGCACCCTTAACTTAATATTTGGTAGCACCCTCTTTGGAAAAATAACTGAAATCAGTTACTTCCTGTAACCATGAATGAGTTTCTTACACCTCTCTACTGGAATTTTGGATCACGCTTCTTTTGCAAACTGCTCCAGTTCATTCAGATTTGAAGGATGCCTTCTCCCACCTGCTGTTTTAAGATCTCTCCACAGGCCATTTCAGAACTCTCCAGCACTTCATTTGTAACCATTTCTGAGTGCTTTTTGAAGTGTGTTTCAGGTCATTGTTCTGATGGAAGACCCATGACTTCTGGTAGAGACGCAGCTTTCTGACACTGGCCATTATGTTGTGCCCCAAAATTCTTTGGTAATCATCAGATTTTATGATACTGTTTACACAGTCAAGACATCCAGTGCCAGAAGCAGTAAAGCAACCCCAAAACATCTTTGAACCTCCACCATGTTTGACTGTAGGGACTGTACGTTCTCCCAGAAGGATTGTGGTTTTGTCATAACATTTGGCAAATTCCAGCCTTCGCTTTTTTTATGCCTTTGTGTCAGCAGCGGTGTCCTCCTGGGTCTCCTACCATAGCGTCCCTTTTTATTCAGATGGCGACGGATAGTGCAAGCTGACACTGTTGTACCCTGCGTCTGCAGATCAGCTTGAGTTTGTTTGGAAGTTAATCAGGGTACTTTATCTGCCATTTGAACAATCGTTGTAATTTTTCATTAATTTTGCTCTTCCGTTCATGTCCAGGGAGGTTAGCTACAGTGCCATGGGCTGTAAACCTCTTGACAGTGGACACAGGAACACTAAGATCTCTGGAGACGGACTTGTAGCCTTGAGATGGTCCATGTTTTTCCACAGTTTTTCCTCTCAAATACACAGACAACTCTTTACATTTGTGTTACACACAACACAAAGGGTGAGTCAACTTTTCTCCATTTTAACTGGTTGCAAGTGCGATTATTATATTGCCCACACCTGTTACTTGCCACAGGTGTCTACATACAAATTACAGGAACATCACATGCTTGAAAAGCAATTATTTCTTACAGTTTTGAAAAGCTGCCAATCACTTTGTCTAGTCCATTTTTGAGTTCTGTGTGAAATTTTATCAAGTTTGATTTTTCTTCTCTGTTTTTTTGTTTTGTTGCAGTGCAAACAAAAACAATAAGCATGTGAATACCAAAACATTTGCAATTGGAACAATTTTCTGAGAGAAGCGATTTTCCGACAGAATTGCCGTGCCGATATTTTTGGCCAAGTATGTTTTTTCAGTTTTGCAGAAATGTATACAGAAATGTTGCAATGCAGGGCCAGAAAGCTCTCGGATTTCATCAAAAATATCTTAATTTGTTTTTCAAAGATGAACTAAGGACTTAGGGTTTGGAACGTCAAGAGGGCAAGTAATCAACGATAATTTTTTATTTTTGGGTGAGCTATCCCTTGAAGAATGCTTTTGGGAAATGCACCCTATGTGGGGATGATGAAACTGCAATATTTTAAAGCACCACAGTTGGTGTTTACTATTCTGAGGGAAATCAACAATCAATAAATATCTTAAAGCAGTCTTAGCAAATTCAACTAGAAAAAAGGTTTTAAGCTTCAAAAACAAAACAAAACAAAACAAAAAAATACAGACAGCAAAAACAACCCATTTAAGACCAGAAAAAACAAATAGGGGACTGCATCAACTCATAATTGGAGATCATTACAAAACTGTATTCTAATCACACTGAAAAAAGAAAATTAAATGTATTTGTCAGAATGTCAAGTGCAATTTCTAGTAGCAGCTCTACATTTTGCTCACTCTTTCTAGCTCACAGAGTCGTCTGGCTCTGTTTTTTTGTGCTCTGTACCCTCTGCACAGCATGCTTCCTGGCCTTTCATCCGCTCTGTGTTCACTTGTTAGTGCGTTTGTTTACTCAGCCCTGGGTCATCATGGCTTACTTCTGCTACATGGAGCAGTGATGTCACTGCTAAATGTCAACTGCGCCACCAAGCCAGAGAGGATGGTGAGACCCAGACGACGGTGTGGAGGTGGTGCAACGCACACAAACTTGCACACACATCTGGCACCAAACTGAACAAAACCAACAGTGGTCTCCATCAAGAGCCTTGATTTCATCAGCTCAGATGCATCAAAAGTGCTAATCTTCAGACCCAAAAATTTGTACAGCTTTAGACAAACAATCTTTGTCCATTTCTCACAACTTGAAGAAAAAAAAATAAGATGCCTGACAGGAACAATATTAGATTTTCAAAAAATAATTCGGCCAGAACAGTAGGCCATGAGCAATGTTCATTAAAGACAATAGAAAAGTCTAACATCTGCGCTGAAAACATATGATCAAAGACAGATGTGTTGAGTTTCGAACAGCAGAAACCTTAATTTGCGAATGATAAAATCAAATCAAACTGAATTTGGGACTGTGCCACTCCACCTAATAACATTCCCAGCAGATATCATCAGAAAACTCCCTTACTTAGCTGCAGATCTGTTTTGTAGCCATCAATGCTAGACATCTCTGATGAATTTTTCAGACTACTGCAGATGGAGAAAAAAAGAAAACACATCAAACAGTCTTCAAATCACCCCATATTCTGAAGTATGAAGGCAGTGCGGTAAAACAAAACCAGTGATGTTAAGGGAGTCGCTTCAAACACTAAAAAAAAAAAAAAGCTAACGGATTCAGTTCCCATCTTAAGGTCCTTGAAAACCCATCTGGTATGCCCCCACAATCCCAAGAAAGTCTGATCCAGATGTCCACCAAAGTACTTGAACTTTGGATCTGGCAGTGAAATCACAACCCATTATGCGTTGACGTCACCTGATTGTTGAGATGAGGAATGAGAGACAGGAATGTGTTATGTCCCAACGGGCACACTTTGGAGGGAAAGGGAAATTTGCTGGCATTAGATTGTTTTATGACACAATATTAGTATGTCGTTGCAAAAATAGTTCTAAGAGTGGAGCACTCTTACCTAAATCACAAAGAATTTGCCATCATAACAGAGATGATTTCCCCTGGCAGTAGCATTTGACTTGATAAAAGCAGCATGATTCATTTCACTATTTAATTTACTAATTTGTCATTTAGCTGATGCTTTTATCCAAAGCGACTTACAGCCAGTCAGGGTGTGGGAACTGGCTTACTATAAATTCCTGAGCTTGAATTTAAAACAAATTGGTCAAACTGGAGTTGAGGCAAATTATTTTTGCTATTTTAAATCTATCTCCTTGAACTCGAATGACAATTCTATACTCTGTAGTTCAGGAACTACATTTAAATTTGAAAGCATTTTTAATTCTGAATGGCATACAATCTTGCATACAGCCCACCCTCAGGCAACCTTTTGATTAATATCATGGGATTGAACCTAACATCTTTGACTTAAGCGCCCAGAACCCACCACACCACAACTTCATGAAAGAAAAAGTAAACTTTCGTGCAGTCTGTGATTTTCTTTTTACATCAGATCAACTATTATATCACCCAAAAAGTTCGCAAAACTTTTACATAACTTATTTTTACATAACTTATCTAGCTTAACTGAACTTAAATAAATAAATAAATAAAAAGCAGAAGCATTGTGAAAAAAAACTCTGCAATCACAGATATTCTTATTCATATGGAATTAGATTAGATTAGAGTTGAAAGAAAGTATATCTGATGTGTTATACTTTTCAGAGGTCGTTTCAGGAAAAACACAGACATGTTTGATTCTGACGAGATCTGTGAAACACCAATTATCCTAAAAGGAAAACTAATTCCATCCAGATAGACCTAAAGAAATATTTTCTTCAACAATAGTACTCTCCCCACCGTACAGAAAAAAATAAGGTATAACAATTATTTAAAATAAAATAAAATAAAATCATTCAGTTCAGCTCTTATCCGAGTGATAAGTGGCAGACAAAATCATCCTTGTGGTTTCCCTTTGAGCAAGTAGACAAGTCAATAGGGCCACTATTTTTTCAAAACAGACAAGCTGACACTGTCTCTCCTTCAAACATTGGAGTATTTTAAAATCCATCTTGAAGAGTTTATTTACAAGTCCTGCTCCTATTGCTCATGGTGTCCCCCTGGGCTCAGTTTTGGGCCCTTTCCTTTTTCTAACTTTTCTAACTAATACAATTTGATTGCATGCATTCAGATTCCATTTCTACGTGGACGAAATGCAAAAGTGTATCTGTTCATAAGGCTGGACAGGATTTCCTCTTTCTATGCCCTGGTGTGGTGTTCTACACAAAGTGTGCATTCACCTTTCACAAACTCAGTCAGCGAAGCTTTGACAGTCTGCCACAATATTTTTTCCAGATATTAGTATTTAACATCATTTAATACTGCTTTCCACTAATTAATATCCTACATTAATGAAGGACATTAATTACAACTGATAACCCAATCAAGTCCTGCTCCCATTGCTCATGGTGTCCCCCAGGGCTCAGTTTTGGGCCCTTTCCTTTTTCTCATTTTTTTATATAATTTGACAGCATGTACTCAGATTCCATTGCTATGCTGATACAATGCAAAACTGTATCTGTTCACAAACCTGGACAGGACTTCCTCTTTCTATATGCTGGTGTGGTGTTCTATACAAAGTGTGCATGACGACTACCTTTCAAACACACAGCCAGCAAAGCTTTGACAGTCTGTTACAATATTTTCCAGATATTAACATTTAACATCAATGATTCTTCTTTCCACTGGTTAATATCCTACATCAACGAAAGGGACTAGTGGCTAATGAAAACCAAATCAAGTCCTGCTCCCATTGCTCATGGTGTCCCCCAGGGCTCAGTTCTGGGCCCTTCACTTTTTCTAATTTACTAATATAATTTGATAGCATGCACTCAGATTCCATTGCTATGCTGATGCAAAAAAACTGCATCTGTTTACTATCTTGGACAGGACTTCCTCTTTCTATACATTGTATCCAACATCCTAAAGTGCACATGACAACTAGCTTACAAAAACTCAGTCCTGACGAAACCTCAAAGTCTGTGTTTAGAAGTTTTATTAAAGCCCTCATCTTTGTACCAATCTAGATCTGATGTAAAAAAAATAATAATAATTAAATAATAAATAAAATCTTTGTCCCCTCAATGCATCTGTATAATTTAATGAGAACAATGTGCACAACTCTGTAGCACCTATGGGGCAAAACAAGCAAATAAATCTCTCAAATGATTCTTTACAAATGAAGTCTCAATGAGATGCCCTTTCCATCTGATCTCGGCCTGTCAAACTGATCCAGCAACACACCTCATCCCTTTAATGCTGCTGAAAGCTGATGGATCCACTACTGATCTGATGCAGCAGATGGTGAAGAAAGTGACAGGGTGCAAATGAATAAATTAGACCCAGTCGAACTGCACTTAGAGCCTGTCCTGTTACTGCCTTCTGCAAACCGTAGTGATAGCTAAATATACCCCAGTGTCTGTTGGACTATCTCGGAAACGGGAGGGTGTTCAGAGTGTAGAGACGTCAACGTAGTGTTATGTCACACAATATCTGAATAGCTTCCAACTGGATTTGTGCCTCTGAGGAAAAAGGATTTAAATATATTTGGCTATATTTATATCCCACCAGACAAACAAAACAAGTTATTTCTGCACAATTACAGTGTAAAGGCCTATTAACAGCATATGTGAATATTCTATATAAGCTTACAAGAAGCATACTTTCATTTCACAAACAGACCAGAAAATTCACATCGGATTTGGTGCACAAATAATTTTCATGTCATTTGTTTCTATCCAACTTGGTGTGAACAGTTCATTCTAAGAGTGTGTGCTAGTTGGATGCAAAAGAAAGTAGAATGTGACTAATAAGTGTTTTTAGTAATGAAACAACCCTTTCAATCTACTGTTGTTAGTTTCAAGGCAGCAGAAGAGGTCAACTGAAGGTACCAGACAGCAACGCTCCAGGAAGCCCTCACCTCTGAACTGGCGAATCATGTTCCTGTGGTTCTCCACAGCCTCTTGAATGATCTTCTCAGCCGGGTCCATT